>NC_074716.1:11384364-11524364 GCF_947242115.1 Biomphalaria glabrata | reverse complement strand
TAACAGAAGAAGATAAATGTATTTTCTTGTCATAAAATTATGATTACATTAAAAAAAACGATTACAGTCACCACTAAATAATTATATTTAATAAATAAATAATGTATTTTTAACAATTAAATTATCAGATCCAATTATCAATTGATTGCAATCACGAAGTTAATTATTTACAAATGTAAAATTATTTCATTCAACAAAAGAATAGTTATATAAAGTAATTGACTACTAGCATGGATTGACCAAATTGGCCGTAATTTTAGAAAATGGCCCCTGTATTTCAGATTTGGCTTGCTATGTCCTAAAAGGCATCTCCATCGCTTGTGTTTCATTACGTGGAGAAAAATGTCCAGCATAATGTATGAAATGTTTTTAAGTAGTGGAAGAAAAGAAATCTTTGCAGACAATATTCTCCAATGTCAGTGTCACTCTTTTTTTCCCCTTGTTACAGTCTAATAACCTTTTTTTTTTTTTCAAAAAGCAAAAAATGTTAGCTGTGAACAGCCGTTCAGTAAGTAGGCAGAAAACTTTCGATGCTCTGGATATTCGCTCAAGTTGGGATGGAGGGGGGGGGGGGGGGGGGGGGCGAGACAAAAAAAAAAAAAAAAAGCAGTCTTTGTCCATAGTGTGTAGAGTTTTGAATTTAGTATAGCCCTATATGTATTCTTGACGTTGCTGATTCTTTTTTAAAGAAGTGAGATCAAATTATATAAGCATTGTTTGTTTTAACATTAGAGAGAAGATTTTATTTATTAAAAAAAAAACAAAAAAAAAGTATTAAAAAGACAAACTTTTTTTCAAAACAAAAAAGCTTATATAAGAAAAAGAGCGGTACAATTATTGCAATATCTCTCAATACTGGAATATTTATTTTGCTTTTTTTCTATATAAACAAAATTAATTAATTACCACTATTTAATTGATCGGTAAATTTTTTATTGATTCATACCTTGCGATCTAAGGGTGTCACGTGGTCACAACAACCCACCACCTTTATTTCCCCAACTTACGTCAGATAGCCCTTAGGATAAAGTGGCGTCCTCGAGACTCAGGGCCGGATTTACCTACATGCAAGACTAACATATATTCTCTGGTCTATTAAAGGGTCCCAAAAGCTTATAAGGGCCTTTTCAAGTCTAAATACGGAACTGGGCGAGATCCCCTTGATTCGAAAGCCAAGTGCTTTATCACTCAGCCATTACACCGATTCAATATATAATCACCCATAGTGGGGGCTCGAACTCACGACCCTCTGATTGAGTCATACGCTCTACTGCCAGAGCCAGCCTGACTTGCCAACTATTTAGCAATGTAAGTGTAGTTAAACCCCTAACCCTATCCTGCTTTTTACATTTATTATTTTGCTAATGCTGAAGCAAACTTTCTGGTAAAATAATTTAAATAAATAAAAAAAAACTCCAATAATTTTACCAGCGTAATTTTTACTTTTAAAAAAATCTAGAAAGATTGGGTTATTTTGTTTTTTTTTTTTGTTTTTTTAGGAATGTGAAAAGGCCAAAGAAACGAAACGATATGTTAAAAAGTTGCAAATGGAACAAAAATAGCTGCAGAAAATTGCAATGGGTCGTAGTTGACTGACAAGGTGAATGTACAGCTCTTAGCAACAGTATTTCTCATCATTGTGTGCAAAGAAATGAAAAAAAAAACGTCAAGATAAAAAAATAAAGAAAAAAGTGAGAGAAAAGAAACAGAAGTTAATTATCTGTTCTTCGCGTGACTGCTTTTGGTGCAATCACTCCAAGTTAGAAAGGGTCTCATAATATTTGAATATAGAGCTTTTAACTAAAGCAGGAATAGGCGTAGGCCTACAATAAAAAGGGCTTTGGTCAATAATCTCTACCTGAACACTATAATCATTAAGTGATCGATTGGTTTGTTTTCTTCGGAGTTATTCCTAAATTAGAGAATGGCTGAGCGATCTGGGAGATCTCAGTATCTAATAGACTCAAGAAAACATTCAGAAACTGGAACAGACACAAAATAGAGCAGTGAGATTCAAAAGAAATGAATATTCACATTTGATTAGAGTAACACCTTTAGTAAAAGCATTAAATTTAGAAACCCTTCAGGACTTAAAAGTAAGTTGTAATTACCCTTCAAATACAAAAAAAAAAAAAACAACCTAGTAAAATACTCAAAAAGACACAATAACAAAGTCACATTCCTCGTTTCATATGGTAGGACAAATTTGTGCAAATACTCCTTATTCCTAAGTGCTATTAGAGCATGGAACGGGTTGCCTGAGTCAGCCAGGAAAACCGATAACTTGGCAGAATTTAAGTCATTGCTTAACAAGCATGAATAGATTGACATTGAAACACGCGCAGGACGTAACCATCTTCTTTTTTGAAGAATCGTCTGTATTTTACAACATAAGTAAGACTTAACCATTATTCAACATTGTAAGCAGATGTGCAGTTGATAGAGTCGCCTGGAATCTAGAAATTATTTCTTTGGGCTGTGTTTCTTTTCTCATATTCAAATGTCACAGATAATAAGCACATAATTGTAAAATGTCTTAACATATTATTTTAATGTTGACTAAAATGAGTTACAAATATATTTATATATATGGATGATTGTAGAACTGATAGTTAAGTTTATAGATCTTAGTTTAATTAAGTTCAGGCGTTGACATGTAATATATATATATATATATATATATATATATATATATATATATATAGATATATATATATAGATATATATATATATATATATATATATATATATATATATTAAACTAAGATCTATAAACTTAACTATCAGTTCTACAATCATCCATACAATTGCACATTTAAAACATGATAGCATCTGCTAACACAATCTTGTCTTATCTTACACAATACAGACGTTACTTCAATAAAGAAGATGATACGCCCTACGCGTAGCATTTAGTCATGTATATTAACCAATGACCTAAATTCTGCCATGCCACTTTTTTTCCTGGCTTACTCAGGCAACCCATTCCATGCTCTAATAGCACTAGGGAAGAAGGAGTATTCGTACAAATTTGTCCAAGCATATGGAACGATGAATGTGCCTCTAAATGTTAGATGGCTCTGGGACATGGACACAATGCAGAAAACAACTAAGACTTCTTGAGCGCTTCCACCAAAGATGCTTACGCTCCATCATGGACATACGATGGCAAGACCGCACTACAAACAGCGATGTCCTTGCGAACGCCGGTATGGACAGTATAGAGGGACTTCTTATGGTTCGGCAGTTACGCTGGGTAGGGCACGTATCCCGTATGGGAGACGGACGTATGTCAAATGCAGTCTTTTTTTTGGTGAGCTAAAAGGTGGTCGACGTAACAGAGGCGCGCCACGGAAATGCTTCAAAGACCAGCTTAGGCGTCAACTTTCCTTGGCTGACATAGAAGAAAGCACCTGGCTGCATGCGGCCTCAAAACGAGACAGCTGGAGGTCACTCACGAAGGCCGCGGGATACACATTTGAGACCAAAAGAAAATCCGCTGCCGAGGACAAACGCAGACGGCGAAAAGACGGCGAAAAGAAAATCTAAATCAACCACCTGCGGATAATGGTTATGCTTGCCCTGGATGTGGCAAAATATGTAGGTCACAGCTGGGGCTGCGCAGCCACGGGAAAATACTGCACTCCTCACTAATCTTCGGACTCGAAGTCAAGCCTTATTATTATTAGGACGTAATCATCTTCTTTTTTGAAGTAACGTCTGTATTATATAAGATAAGATAAGATTAAGTTACTTGATAAAGATACATATTATAATATGTAATAATATAGATAGGGATCTTGTATCCGTTTAGAATAATAATGATTATAATAATAATTATATGCATGCATATACAATATAGACCTAGAGGGCTAGAATCTAGATAAAACTGAGATATCACATGGATATGGCAACACGTCAAATAACAATTTTGAGAGACTTTGGACAATAATAAATTGGACATTTTATTAATTTTATATAATTTATTCCGAGTACGAAAAGGTTAAAGTTCAGAGACTTTGCAGGCAATATTTGTCCTGATTAACCACCTAATCTATCTAGATTCTTGCCTAAGCCTAGACTGTCTCTAAATCTAGATCTAGATTTTTCTAGTTCATATTTAGATCTAGACAATATAACGTTTATATTTCACGTGTATTGATGTACAAGTACTAACTGTCACTACTACGGTAATAATTCAGTTAAAAAGGTCTGTCACTATACTCTATAGACTAGATTCACATTGTGATTATGATCATAAATCATAGTTATGATAGTATACTATTACTATAGCCTTCTAATCATTATTGTGAACCAAGCCCAAGCATTAGTTAGATCTAGACAATCTAGAGTCTAGAATCTAGAGTTTATAATAGTTTATTTATATAACAAGTTACATATTAATAGGGCCTACCCTAATAAATAGTCTAGATCTATATAATAATAATAATTATGATATAGATCTATAATCATTATTATAATAATCTATAGAATTGTTAGAAAAGATGAATCATGAAGGCATGGATCTAGACTACAGCTAAGTCTAACTCTTTATTATAGATTGTAGAGTCAGAGTCTATGTAATATGTAGATGAGTTATGCTCATTTGTCTAAAATTATATAGTTCACTTGATATTGAGGTTATAATAGTCCTAGATCTATAACATCTGTAAAAAAAAAAATGCCTAGTGTAGTGTTTTTAAGATAATAGATTTAGTATTATTATTATTTTTATTATATTACTAAAGAATATCAGTCTCTCAAGTGTTCAGGTTCGACAATGACACTGATAAAAATGACAATCTACTAAATACTTAGGAAGTAAAAATCCTTCTTAGACTTACAACAGAGGTGGTTTAATAGTTTGGGGCCCTGGGCAAGTATCATATGTAGAATTGTAGAGCCCCCTCATATTTTTTTTTGATGTGCTGATGGTAACTCAAGAATCTTCCCTATTCTTGCCGCCCCTCCCCCCCTGGTGTTTTAAGACATACAAGATGAATAAGATAGCTTGAATATGCAGCTTTGTGGCTAATCCAACTGCAAAGATCATGAATTTTATTAGTGGGATATAGGTTGTTAAATATTTATATTTTCTTTTATATTATATTTTATAAAATGTTTTACATAATTGACAGATGGATCACACACCATTCAAACATAAAAGAACGACACTGGAAAGGGCCGAAAAGTTTATTTCAACAATTTATTTTACAGATGTTAACCTGAGAGGAAGGTGAGTTAGTCATAATAAGAATCTCACTTTGAAGTGAAGAATGAAATATTGTTTCAATTTTTTTTTTATATCTGCAACATACAAAAACATGAAATAAATACAATAAATGATCGTGGACAAAATTGAATTCCAAGGACCTGTTCAGAGTAACATACTGTTTCATATGTGTTTCAAGAATTTTAGTAAGGACAAGATTATCAGGGGTTTGAAAATGTGGTTATATTGAAACCATAGATGGACGTTTTGGCGATGATGCGTTGATGATGATTTGGTCTTTTTGGCTCAAAATGGTTTAGATCTATATTATATATATATGTTCATTTATTTTAATTTGCCTTTAGAGGATGACACATCTAATTTTTACATGAGTCTTTGTGTTTAAGAATATTTGGAGGCAGGGGGGAGAACTCTACTTTTTTGCCCATTAGATTTAGAATTTCTGTGTAATATTACGTCACTAAACATCATACTATTGTAAGGGTTCATTTATCGTCCATGGATGCCTGTATCTCATCATTAATAAATGTAGTGCTGTTTTTTTTTCTTTAATTAGCCTCTAATTTTAGCTTGTGCATGAGTATATATTTATTTTCTAGAGAATTTTTTTTTTTCTCAATAGGTGAAGGCATTAACTTAGATGTCTATAAGTCTGTAAATGTCTATGAGTCTGTAGATGCCTATAAGTCTGTAGATGTCCATAAGTCTGTAGATGTCCATAAGTCTGTAGATGTCCATAAGTCTGTAGATGTCTATAAGTCTGTAGATGTCTATAAGTCTGTAGATGCCTATAAGTCTGTAGATGCCTATAAGTCTGTAGATGTCTATAAGTCTGTAGATGTCTAGAAGTCTGTAGATGCCTATAAGTCTGTAGATGTCCATAAGTCTGTAGATGTCCATAAGTCTGTAGATGTCCATAAGTCTGTAGATGTCCATAAGTCTGTAGATGTCTATAAGTCTGTAGATGCCTATAAGTCTGTAGATGTCTATAAGTCTGTAGATGCCTTTAAGTCTGTAGATGCCAATAAGTCTGTAGATGTCTATAAGTCTGTAGATGCCTATAAGTCTGTAGATACCTATAAGTCTGTAGATGCCTATAAGTCTGTAAATGTCTATAAGTCTGTCATTATTGTTTTTGTCTCTTTCTTCTAGCCATTACTTTCACCTGTTTAATCTCTCTGACACCCCCCCCCCCAGTCCTCTGTGCTCTATACCTATTTATATACACCTGAACTCTCTTTAAGAAAAGTGAGAGGATGTTGGTCAGGTCACAGGCCTAAAGTGGTAATATGATACCTAATCCTGTAATGGGACGTGTCACTATGATGTGGTTGCAGAGATGTTGTGCAGCTGGCGTCACCCAGTGCGTTCAACCAACAACTAACAGTGTCACCTTCACCCACAAAACATACCTACCCAAAATATTTTTCCTTATTAAGTCTTTCTTTCTATAATTATATGTTTCTAAGCTTGTTTGGGTATCAAGCTAATGTCATTCTATAATTGAGAGTTGGAAGTGTATCTCAATATCAGGGCCTCAGTTAGGACTGCCACTTATTAATGTTTGTAATATTTATTCATAAAAAAGTCAAAACCTTTGTTGAAACCTATGTTGGGGGGGGGGGGGGGCATGAGATTGTTGTTATATAAATATTTAGGCATATTTGTGTTGTATAAAAATGTGTATTTTAATTTTTGTTTGAACCCTTAGCACAAAAGCGTCCCTCGCCAAAATAACATCACCAAAACATCTTATACCATATTGAAACTGCTGGTTTTTTGCTGCTGGTTTGTTGATTCTTAAATATTTTTGAAATTATAAATATATTGTAAGATAGAAATTTATTACAATGATTTTACCCATGTTTTGTAATTTGTAAAAATGTTCAAATACTTACAGGTTATATACAGAGCGTACTTCTCTAGCGTCTATAAAACATTATGCAGCACCTGATAGAATTACATTCCAACAAGCTATGGAAGGGAATTTCCAACAAGCAAACATTGGCCAGTCTTTTGGACCTGTGTAAACATTTGTTTATTATTATTATTATTTTTTAATTCACACTTCTACATTTCAATTTCAACCAAACAGATTATGTTTCTTTGAGATAAAATTGATATTATAGAAGATAAAGGGACAGTTGATGTTAATATAAAGATTCTTTTTTTTGTTTGATCAGGTGTAATTTTACCCCATGTTTATATTTGCTAATACAAGTATAGTTTTTTTTTATTTCATTAAAATGATAAGTAAAGTTTGACATTGAGACCAAGCCACCTCTGTAAACTGATAATGTCATTGTCATTTAAGAAGCTTTGTCATTTAAGAAGCTTAATGACAAAAACACCTTTACTTTTCCTGACATGTTTCAAATAAACTTTAGAGCTGGGTGGAGTTAAGGATGTCATAACACCCCAATTTAAAAATCTTAGCATTTAACATGATTCAAACTTGAAATCATTTTTATTTTGGTATCACCATCATTAGGCCATTATAGAACCATAAAATCAATAGACTTTAAAGAAATATATAACATAAAAACATTTTGTTTCGCTTCTAATGTCCTTATTTGATGTACATCTTTTGTTTATAGTTGGAGCACACACTGGTTTGAACTTAAACTCAACATCCCAGCATCATGGAAAGAAAAGGAAGTTCACCTTCTTTGGAACTCTGGGACAGAAGCTTTGGTTTGGGTGAATGGTGAACCCCAACAGGTAGATATCTATTGGTACTGATGTTGTTATTGGAAGATACTAAAAACATGTCAATGATGCTTAATTTTATTGTCTTTTTTTGTTTGTTTGTTTGATAGGGTCTGAGCGCAGACAATGACAGAATCAGTTACATAATTTCCCATAAACTAGATTCTTCTGAGTTACAGTAAGTATTAAAGTTTGAACATATTTATTTGAAACATCACTACATATTTATTTCAAACATCACTACATATTTATTTCAAACATCACTGTTATGAAAATGTTAAACATATTTCATACGTCATTGTCAAATATTTATAAACATTTTAGGTCTATAGGAATTCAATGGACCAAAAAAATGTCTATAATGAAACCGAAAATTAAATATAAAAAAAAAAGTTCTCTTTCAATGTGTTACATCTAGGGCTAATAAAGTGATGTAATATTCTCATGGTGGATTGAGTGGTGATATGTTTACCCTTCACTTGACCAACTGATAATAAGTGTTTTTTTTTATGCTACAAACAAGTGTTGCTACACATAAAAGCTGGGAGGACTAAACTAATTTCCTAATATCCCAAACTGAAAATCCAAGTTGCATGTTGGATATTTATATATATATATATATAATGACTAATGACTTACTTTTCAAAGTTTGTTCTCTAAACTAGCCAAAAATATTTCACAGTGCTCTTGTGATGTCTAGTAAACATAAAAATAAACACTGTACATTATATGAATAATTGTTCTTGAGGAACGTATCTTCAACTAAATACAAAGATGCTTCATGTATTAATGTTAACATTTTCTTTCTGTTCAGTAAAACAATCTACATTGAGATGGCTTGCAATCATTTGTTTGGCATTGGTAACAGTGCACTGGTGAAACCAGAAGACGATTTAAAGACTTTCACGCTATGCCAGGCTGAAGTGGCTTTGTTTGATAGAGATGTGTTCAACCTCATTCTAGATGTGGAGACACTACACGATATCGCCAAGGTAACTGACACATTAAATTATTAAATTATAGCCTTTAAATAATGCTACTTTCATGCTTATAGCATGCTCAGAGCGCTATGGTCCAATCTCGTTTGTGGACCAGTGGGGAGGAGGGGGGGTATCTGAGAGAAGGCTTTCCTTCCTGTCTTTAGGTGCTTTGTAAACACAACTCTACTTGAGTCCGGTGTCCAACCTTGAGCCCCCATCATAGGTAGCCAAGCCAAGTTCGAGCGTACTTTGCCTCTCAACCATGCTTTCCACAACGAAGTCAGAAAATATTTATTTTGTTTTTGGTTTACATATGTTTGGGTGGATTTTTATAGTTTTATGTTATTTTTTTTTTTAAATGCTTGCATAGGAACTGCCTGATGAAGATCAACGAGGCTATCAAGCTTTATACACTGTTAATGACATGATCAACCATCTGAATGTAGCTGACAAAAGTACTTTTAGAAAGTAAGTTACAGAAGTATGCTAAACACACTCTGTATGACTTCACTTGGTCAATGTTTTCTTTTGTTTAAAGAAATAGCTAACTGAATCACTGAAATTAAAAAAAAAAATTTTAAATAGCTAAATGGAGATTATTCAAGTTTATTAACACCATAAAGAATTTGAAAATGTTTTTTATTTCAGAGCTCAAGAAATAGCTCAACATTTCTTCAGCCAGAGAAATGGACAAAGTCAACACACTGTGTATGCCATGGGTCATGCTCATATTGACACAGGTAGCCCCGTTTTCCCTTGGTCTTGTAATTAAGTTTGATCTGCGCCTCTTTTCCCGGTTCACATTAAATATAGATCGTCAATGGCGTCATGAAAGTAAAAGATAATTTTCTTACTCTTGTTGATATTCTGGGATGTAGGAATTAAAGATGGAAATTTCTGACCAAGATCTATGTCAATTAAAAATAAAATTCTAATTGAGACACAAATTTATTGAAAAAAACATTTTTGTTTTCACAATTTTTAGTCTCAAACAAATTGATTTTTTTAAAAAAAAAATTTAAATAGTTCATAAATTTTTTTAAGCTAAAAGTTGTTTAAAGTGGTTTACAAATATTGTAAATGTTTTTTAGAATTTGTTTTTAAAATATCTGTTTAATAATGATATTTTGTTCTATCTCACCACTGTTTTTAGCCTGGCTTTGGCCTTATGCTGAAACTATCAGGAAATGTGCAAGGTCATGGTCGTGTACCTTGCGTCTGATGGAAAAGTATCCAGACTTTAAATTTACATGTTCTCAGGTAATGTGTCTACCACATGGTGTTTAATTAGGTTACCAGGCACAAAGTCTAATTTTAAATATAGCATTAGTTGTTTTTTTTCTCTTTAAAATCATTGAAGCATTTTATATATTCATGGATGACTGCTTCTCATCACGTACTGGGGCAAATTGTTAAAACTGAAGTATTAAGATCTATATAGTATGCTAATGTAAAGCTCTTCTTTATAAGACCTAACTGTCCTTGGAACTGAAAAGTATAACTAGGACAATGACTTTTATTCAACCCACCTGGTGTCAGGTATTCATTAAAGTTAGGTGTATTTAGAAAGGTCACGAAAACCTGTATGTTTAAACTAGGACTTGTAACATCTTCTTTAATAACATCTCATATGAATACATGTTAACATCCTATATGGATACATGGTTACATTTCATATGAATACATGTTTACATCTCATATGGATACATGTTAACATCCTATATGGATACATGGTTACATTTCATATGAATACATGTTTACATCTCATATGGATACATGTTTACATCCTATATGATTACATGTTTACATCTCATATGGATACATGTTTACATCCTATATGATTACATGTTTACATCTCATATGGATACATGTTTACATCCTATATGATTACATGTTTACATCTCATATGGATACATGTTTACATCCTATATGATTACATGTTTACATCTCATATGGATACATGTGTATTGGCAGTTGCTGTAGGGAAAAGCCACTAATGTTTATGTGCTTTTTATCAATGTCATAGTTAGTTGAGATCTTAATAATTTAAAGCACATTTAAAAATCAACTTTCATTATTTCTCCAATTTCCAATATCTGATTTTAATTATTAACTTGTACAATCTAAAATTTTAACTTTAAGTTGTCCATTCTATGATATTAAGGTTTCCAATATATGATTTTAATTCTTAAATTGTCCAATTTAAGATTTTAACTTTTAAGTTGTCTTTTCTATGGTTTCAACTTGTCCAATCTTTTTTTAGGCTCAGCAGTATTCCTGGGTAAAAGACAATTATCCCAGCATCTGGAAAGACATTTGTCATTACGTGCATAAGGGTCAGTTTATTCCTGTTGGTGGTACCTGGGTGGAGATGGTAAGTAGCAGACGTCTGTAGGAGTTGTAGTAAATAGTCAATTCTTGCTTTCAAAATACAAACTTAAAGCCAGTAGTTGTTAGCTTATCTAGACATTGTCAAAGCACAAGCACTTTCTCTCTTTATTTGATATATGATGCTTTATCAAAAAAACTTAGTAAGGCTTAAAATATTTTTTTTTGCTATAAATATCTTTGAATAAATTGTAAGAACTTTACTGTTTTCTTTTTATTTTCTACTTTTAATTAGAGAGTTTAACTTGCTATTCAATTATAAACACATACACCAATCTTTGAGTTCTGCTAGTGTAAAAGGCACTTATGTTCATGTTTTTATTTGTTGCTTACTAAATGCCAATACATTTTTTGAAAAGCTCATTAACAGTCAAGTCATTGTAATAAAATTGGTTGTTTTTTTTTTTACATTTACATCTTGACTTCTTTTCATTATTTTTCCTAAGGATGGAAATATCCCTAGTGGAGAAGCTTGCATTCGTCAATTTCTTTATGGCCAGCAGTTTTTCAAACAAGAATTCGATGTGGTCTGCAAAGAGGTTGTCACAACATTTTACTTTGTTTTGTAATTTACTTTAAGTAGTACAAGTTGTTAGGCTTTCTATTGTGATAGTTTTTAAAATCTATTGGTCAGCTAAGTCAAGTTGACATTGTTATAGTCTTTAAAATCTATTGGTCAATTAAGTCAAGTTGACATTGATATAGTCTTTAAAATCTATTGGTCAGCTAAGTCAAGTTGACATTGTTATAGTCTTTAAAATCTATTGGTCAGCTAAGTCAAGTTGACATTGTTATAGTCTTTGAAATCTATTGGTCAGCAAAGTCAAGTTGATCATGGTTATGTTTAGCAACAGGTTAGTTCTGGCAACTTGTTATTTGCTCAGCTTGCTATTTAAAAGAAGCATACATTAATTTTCTTATCTTTGTAAATAAAATCACAATTTGCTTGTTTTTTTTTTTTGTTGTCTGAATTTTGCTTTTGTAATTTTTCAGTTTTGGCTTCCAGACACCTTTGGTTATTCAGCTCAGTTCCCACAAATCATGCGTCACTGTGGAGTCAGCAGGTTCCTCACTCAGAAGCTAAGTTGGAGTCTTGTTAATAAATTTCCTGTAAGTGGTACACATTTTTAAAAAATTAGTATCTCTTACAATTTTAAATCAATTTTCTTTAGAACTTCATGATAACACAGGTGTCAAGATTATCTACTCCCAGTTCTCCTAGCGCCCAAAAGGTTTAATTAAGTTAAAGTCTGAACTTGTTGCATCTCATACAGGTTTATTTCATTCAAATAATGATAATAATAATATGTATATCCTGAAGGAAATTGGTTTCACTATCAGATTACTACTACATATAACAGCTTACAACATAAGTCTTATTAGTACTCTTAATAATAATAATAATAATCTTTATTATCCGTAAGGAAATTTGTCTTACAATTTGTGCATTACACCAAACAAAAAACATTATAACTATAAGAAACCAAAGTGTACATTCACACCAGACTCACTCATAATTTACATGTGACAAAGTTTATACCAGATTGTTCTTATTTAATGATTTGATTGCCAGGGGAACAAAAGAGTGTTTGTGTCTGTTTGTCTTTGCTATCGGTGTCTTGTATCTCTTTTGTGATGGTAAAATCTTGCATTATGTTATCAGAAGTAATAGCAAACAATAGCAACATATACACAAATGAATATCTAGTTATTTTTAAAAAACTAAAACATTGAGATCATTGGTTTGAGAAACTCTGTATCACTACTTAGTGTGATACTTATATTTAATTATTGTACTGTTATGGAAGACAGTATTAACAGTAAACAATTTTTTAAATATTGATCATCAAAAGAGAACTAATCTCTACAGGTAAAAAGAATCACTTTGTAAAAATATGTTTAAAGGGAAGCAATTCAATGTATTTTTAAACGAATCTATTAGTTTATTAATATAAAAGTGTAAAGAGCATTCTAATTGTCCTCACCTTTAAAGCATGAGATGTTCTTTGATTGTTAATTAATGGATTGCAAAGTAAGACAACTGTAAAAAGGAAGTACAGTGACACTATGGGAAGTAGGAGATGCATATTGTACTATATATTGCATAATTTCCATTAAATATCTTATATTGTAAAATATTTTTATGATAATAAGCAATGGTTTATAACACTAAGTAAATATTGCCTCATTTATGATATTTTTACCCATAAATACATTGAATTATAGAATTTGAAGACTGTTAGTTTGGTAGAGGTTGGGAAAAATTCTTTTCCGAATTCCAATTTCATTATATGGCTGCCTGGTTGTGCAGTTTTCGCGCTAGACTGTCATTGGGACTTATCGTTTCAACTCTGAAGGAACACATTTTACAAATTCCAACCTGATAAAAAGAAAAATAGACACCATAATATTCTAATAAAATTTGCAAAAGAATCACTTGTGCATCACAGTGCACACTTATCAATATTGTTTTTCCATTTATTAAGTCTGAATGTTCTGATTGACTTCACTATCTAAATGCTTACAGCATCACACATTTCACTGGGAAGGACTTGATGGCTCCTCCATACTAGCTCACTTTCCCCCAGGTGACAGCTACCACATGACAGGGAAAGTCAATGAGGTATACTTTAATTCATGACTCTTACTTGCTGGCTTCCTACCCCCCCTGCTTGTTCTCTCACCAGCACCACACGTTCCATTGGGAGGGTATTGACTGCAGCAGTGTACTGGCTCACTTTCCCCCTGGTGATGATTACTGCATGAGGGGGAGAGTGGGAGAGGTAGGTGCTTATTTGTTTTAACTTTAACACGCAGACTTTCCTATATATACCTGCTAATTTAAGCTCTTGAGAAATACATCAGTCTTACTACTAGTTCACAAAACTTTGATGAAAACAGATTTCACTTTTTTCCTCTTTTTCACTTGTAATATATCTTCAGAAACATTAATACTAATATTATGTTCAATTAATGGTAATCTATATTGCATTTTATCATTTGCACCATTTTTTTTTCTCTAATGGGCTTAAATATACTCTGTGGGTCTTGGAATTTCTATTTCTCTCTTGATATAATCTCTTCAATACAGATGTATTTGAAATTTAACAACTTCAGAAATAAAATGTTCTCAGTATCAAAATACTCTGAGTATTTATGTTTTCATTTTTTTTAATATTATTTTTATCTGCTTTGAGCACACACACACAGACACAAAATTATCCAAACAAACATTGCAAGTTTTTATCTATTTTATTTAAATTTTGTATAGCAGTTTCTAAAAAGTTTAAATACCAAAACATTTGGAAAGTTCAAGTAAAGTAATTTTATAGAAAAAAAAGTTTATAAATTAATTTAAAGTCAGCTATGGAAAAACATTAAAACGTTTCTTAATTTTTACATATATATTTTTTTTATTTGTGCCAGAAATACAATCACTATTTCATATTCAAAAGATGTGTTCTAGATAGTTGCTAATTTTGAATAACATTATTGCAGTTTCTGAAATATGAATGATTTAATCCAGGAAGTTTATACTAGCACTACATTAAAGAAGTGAAAGTATTAAGACTAATTGACTTAAAGTAATTTTATACAAAAAATTTTTTTATAAATTAATTTAAGAGTCTGCTATTGAAAAACAATCAAAGCTTCTTACTTTTACATATCTATTTTTTATTTGTGCCAGAAATACAAATACTTTTTATAAATTACTCATCTCTGCATTCTATATTTTGTATATTGACAGCTGCTAAAAACAGTCAGAAACTTCAAGGACAAGGGGAGGTCCAACCGTTCAGCTTTTCTCTTTGGATATGGTGATGGAGGTCATGGGCCAAGGTAATGGCAGCATGTGGTTCAACAAAAAAATATATTATATGTTATAAAATATACAATGTTAAAAATATAAACTTTGACAATGTTAAAAATATAAACTTTGACAATGTTAAAAATATAAACTTTGACAATGTTAAAAATATAAACTTTGACAGTGTTTACCAAAAAAAAAAAAAAAATTCATTGGAAATGAACTACTGTGGAACTGTGGGTAAATGGGTTTACTTAAGTTTGGATCATATTGGCTAATATTACTCACCACTTTTCCTTTTGGTTGAGTTTTTGTTCCAGTAGACAAGAATTCCTAGGCCCCTAGTTAAATTACAAAAGTAATCTAGTGACATACCTAATAAATTCTTCTTGTTTTGTCAATTTAAAGAAAAAATAAAATTCTCTTTAAAGATTTTGTGTGTGACATATTCATATAATTAAGTATTTATAAACTACTAGCCTCTGCATTCTCAAGACAAGGAGATGTAGATCTGAGCCAATCTTTAAACTCTGATTTCATTTTTTTTTTTTTAAATCTAGGACTTCATGTTAATTTTTAGATCTTGTAATTAGTAAAAGAAAAGAATACAATAAGTTCTGAAGATGTAAAACGAATATGGATATCAAAATAAAGACTGAAGTGCTTTATGCTAATTGTTGTAAAAGATTGATCTATTCAAAAAAAAAAAAAAAAAAGAAATACAGTTTTAGAACACAATGACCAAAACTTTCTCTAAATTTCAAAGTCTGTCCATGAGAAATTAACATTTCCAGATATAATGTATAATGCTGATTTGGCTTCATCAATTATAACCTTGCTCATGTCTTTTCTTCTTGGATATATAAATTAATTGTAAGAATTGTTGTTTGATTGTATTTAATATATGTATTATGTTTCACTCCCACTGACATTTCTGTGTATCTTGTCACAGTGAGGACATGCTGGGTAGACTGGCCAGACTTTCAGACTGTGATGGCTTGCCTAAGTAAGTTGTCTTGGAGTATTCACACTTAATTCTATCCCAATGATGTTGAGAGTTGCCCCAGCCTTGTGAAACAAATGTATAAAAACTTGTGTTGTAAACTGGGAACATGAGGGCTGAGTTTGTAAAGTGCTTGGCATCTGAAACTAGAAGTCCCAGGTTTGAGTCAGGGTGAAGACTAAGATTTTTAATTCCAGGATTTTTAGGGTGCCTCTCAGTCCACTAATCTCTAATATTTACCTGACTTAAGGCAAAGTAAAGGCTGTTGGTAGTTGAGCTGACACGCTTGTTAACCCATCTATCACAGAAACTGATTACAAGAACTAAAAGGGGTATTTTACTTTTGTTGTAAACTAACTAACACTGAGAAACACTAGAAAGTCAATGCTCCCAACTCCCTCTCCCCCTTTCTTTCTGCCAGGAAAAGTCACTGACCCTTTGTTCACACCCCAATCAAAACACTAAACAGTCACAAACTGTGTTTCTTATCCCTCTCCATTAATGAAAAAGTTTCTTTACACACGTGAAATACTTTTTGTATGTATAGAAAATCTGAGCCCTCAAAAGAGATCTGACAAGTTGTAGCCTAAAAATCTGAGATTAATCAAATAACTTTCTCATCTTTACTACTAGCTAATACTAAGGATATTTGTTTTCTTCTGTCGAAACAGAATTTGAGCTGTAGTATATTCTAGTATAAATGAACACACACATATTTTTTCAAAATCTTTTAAAAAAGCCCTTTACTAGTAAAAATAATACAAGCAGTCAAATTTTAATTTGGTTTTTACCTCTGCTTATTTTTGTTTTTCTGTCATTTTTTTTGTAGATTTTTTTTAGCTTGGTGCTTCTGCTATTTTCTTTCTTGATTTTCAGTTGTAATTAAAAAAAAAACAGTTTTGTTCCATTGCCATGATATTGAAGTGAATGTAGATTTTGTACTCACCCAGGGTAAAACTGTCTGGATCAGATGAATTTTTTTCTTCCATTGAACAAGAAAACCAGAACATGCTGTGCAAGTGGAGGGGGGAACTTTATCTAGAGCTACATAATGGAACATACACAACATGGGCCAAGGTAAGGTTTAGATTATCTAGAACTACACAATGGAACATACACAACATGAGCCAAGGTAAAGTTTGGATGACAGTGTTGTATTGAATTAATCTTTCCTTATCTTTAAGATGTAGACAATACTGAAATCCATAAATTCATTCAGTAGTGATGCAAAACCACAACTTAAATCTTGGCATGAGTTCTAAACCAAACACATAAGACCAATCTTCCTTTTACAAATTATGTTCATTTTATTAAGGAACCAGATTTTTCAACATTATTACCATTTTACAGCCAGCCATCAGTTATCCTTCTTTCTAAAAAGATAAAAAAACGTTATCACTTTGCTAGTAATCTAGATATGTTTTGTCATGTCCATTCGGTAGCAAAAATATAATTATATTTATCATTTGGTTATTTTTTTTATCTTACTGTTAGTTAACTTATACCTTTTATGCAGCTGGGTAAAAAAAAAAGTGAAATGTTGAGCAATTATAAAAGGAACACAAAATTCAACATTTTCTTTCTATTAAACAAATCCTAGCAACATGACATTTGTGTTTGTGGTTTGTAGGACGCACCATGACCTATTTAAGCTGGATTTTTATCAACGCTAGTTCTAATGTTCCACTAAGTGTGTCTCACTGTGTCCTACAGGTGAAGAAGTACAATCGTCAGTGTGAAATCTTGCTACAAGAACTGGAGACTGTATGTACTTTGGCAAGGGTGACAACTCCAGATTTCACTTATCCCAAAGAAGAGATTGAAAGACTGTGGAAACTGCTGTTGTTAAATCAGTTCCATGATGTTCTACCTGGCAGCTCCATAAATCTGGTCAGTCAACTAACACTTGTTCTTCTAATACACCAACTAAATTTTAAAATTGAATAATAGTTAAAACATTTAGTGAAAGTTAGTATCAGTCGCAATTTTTTTAAAGTCTAATTTAATATTATTATTAAACCAACCTCATATGTGAAGATGTTCTTTAAAAAATTTATATCATTTATTTATTCAAGTTTGCTGTGTTTTTTTAAACAGGTTTTTCTTGATGCTATAAAGTATTATGAAGGTCAGTGTAGTCTGTTTATATTGTAATTAGTCATGCTTCTTCCCTAGTTCAATCAAAAGTTTTGTGGTTCACTTAAAATTTATATTGTATGACATAAATGAATTAGATAGTTTTCTAACCACGTAATGCTAGAATGAAAAAGACCAGGATAGCTCTCCCTTTTTTTTTCTTTTTTTTTATTTTATTAATCAATCAAGACATCATTAAACAAAATCATTTCAATCAACTATTCTGTTGTGTAAATATTTTACTTTCACAATTCTGGAGAAAAAATGTTTCTCAGATTACATTTAGCATTTTGTTTTCATACTTGAGACAGCTTCTGATCATTTCAATAAAAGTCTTAATAATTTATAGTTTAAAGTTGCCTACTTTTCAATGTCATTCTTTCTCTATTTCCTATTAGTTTAAATGTTTCCATTGTTGATACGTAATGTACTTCAATATTCTTTGTTTTCTATCAGACATAGAGAAGACATCAACCAGTCTTATGAAGAAGGCCTTGAAAGCCTGCATAAAGTCAAATGTAAAAGTAATTGATACCACTTTTTTTTGGTTCATTTTTTTTAATTTATTATTAACCAAAACTAAATATTGTCAGGATTGAGATAACAACTGGTGAGATTTTCATTTTATTACCTGACCTAGCAATCACCATCACCGTAGACCATCAAATTTAGTTCTCATATTTCCAATGTTTGGATCACTGCCTAGTTATATGGTATGCACTGTCAAAGTCCTGAGTACAAACCCTGCCTGCTGACATCCCAGGACGTCTTGTGGGAGGTTTGGGCTAGGATGTAATAAACTTCAATTCTGTATGTAAATCAAACAAATTGAATTGGTCCATTTTTTAAAGTTTGTTTTAATATTTTTAAAAAAATATGATAAAATATAAAATCATTAAAAAATATCTTTCTTACAGTATCAATCAATAAAACTTTTATTCTACAAGTCAAAAGTTCAGATAATTTGATGTACCGGTAATATGACCTTTAACTGACATTATTTTATTTGCTTTGGCTTGTATTTGACAACCAAAAACAGAATATCAAATCTTTGTGAGTTTTCAAGTTGCTTAATCAGCCTGCCTCCCATAATCTATCAGTATGTGTATAGGTAGGGCTCTTTTTCATACAGCAATAGTTTGTAGCTTATAAATTTGTTCATAGCTTCAAAACAAGGAAAGTCTTTTCTTGTTTTTATACTGATTACTGTGGGCTTGTCATTGAGGTAACTAGTGATACGAAAACAAAGAGAATACAACTTGAGTTATCCTTGAATATTATTTTCACTTCATGTTGATCTCTTGTACATCAGGACGATTCTCAAACTGGAAATCAAGTTGAAGTCTATGTTGTCAACACCCAAGCTTACTCCAGGCAGGAAGTGATGAATATACCTCCAGCCAAACTGACCTCTCCTATAATGAAGAAGAGGAGAGTCTCAGCCAACAGTATAGACATTTATGCAGATGGGGTTCAACTTGGTAATGCTTTCACTTTCTTTCAACTTTTGATTCCAAATTTTAATACTGTGACCTTTGCCCTGTGAATGATAAATAAGTTGGAGAAATCTAATATTTAACTATGCCTACTTTTTTTTAATAATGCTTAAAATTAAATTATCGAAGATATTAAAAATCCCATAAGACAATGAATTCAATTTATGCAACACTTTTTTTCCAAGTATAAGAACATTTGCTATACATATTAATTGTTATTGTTAAACTATCTCTTTCTCTTCCCTGATATGATAATACTTTTTTAGGCCTAGCCTCTACTTCTTTGTGTAGGTATTCCTGTTAACTTTAAATTACTTTTTCACTTATTGGTATGATTAATGATTAACATTACAGATTGAATTATGTGCCATACTGGTAACAATTTAATGAGTTCAACTTCTTTTAAATTAAATATAACTCTTGAAAATAACAAAAAGTCTTATGACAAACATTAAAATTGGCATTAAAAATTTAGATATGTACATTTTTTGTTTAAAGTTGAGACTATTCTTTCTTCTATGTAGTGCAAGTTTCAATCCCTGGCTTGTGTGTTTTGCCATTAAGTCAATGTATTGTTAAAGATGAGATTAAGGGAGACAATAAGCTCCAACTACTGAAAGAGGTAAGAGTTATGTGGTTTTAGTGTTAATGTATTATCTCTCTATACATTGATACATTCTCATCTTGTCAGGTAAGTGTTTTATTGACTTGACAATTGAAGTTTATAATGTACAAAAAACTTCCTGCTGGCTGGCAGGGGATGACTTTCCATCATTGTTTATAGTTGGTATTATTTTATTTTCAGGCATTAATGCATTGAGATTATGATAAATTAAAGCAAAGCAAGTAATCCAATATTGATTGAGATGTTGTGTTTTTTTTATTTGGCTTATATCAACTCAGTCTGTCTATCTGTCTGTGTGGTGGTTTAAATCTTTTACACATTATTTCTCCCACTTCCTGTTCTCATATCAAGTCGAAGCTTTGCACAATTATTCCATTTCTTTTACAAACATATTAAATGCATATTTTCTTGTATCTCCAGGATGACCATTACATTTTGAGCAATGAATATGTTAAGGCTGTCATTGACCCGTTGGGTCGTGTTACCTCATTAACTTGTTACAATAAACAGACTGGCAGGTAAATCATTCTTTAATGGTTCCCATTTGATAAAACCTTGTGCAAAACTGTTTGGCTATTGTTGGTCTAAAAATAAAATGTTTTGCCTCATCAGGTGGTCTAAAGAAACTATTGACCATCAGCACCCAGCCAATCAGTTCCTACTGTATGATGATGTGCCTCTCTACTGGGATGCATGGGATGTGATGGACTATCATTTAGAAACCAGGTTAGTCTCATTGAATTGGAGACATGAATGTAACAATGTGAGGTTTAGTAAAGGATCAAGAAATGGTTGAGCTTCATTTTGGCTTTCAAAATAAAAATGAAAAAAATAGAAAAGTAGATTTGACTTTTATTGACTGGTGATTAGACTTATAAAGTTTCAGATGTTATTTCAGAAATGAAGATCATTGCAGGACTGCAGGGGATAGCAACAGAGTTTTATTTAATTTAAGTCCATTGAGATCTCGTCTGAAGCACATACTAATCAGACAAGTCATCTATATTTACAAGTAGAACAAGGCTTTTTATTGGCTAATTGGTTAAGTGCTTGGCTTCCAAACCTTGTGTCTCAGGTTCGAATCTTTGTGAATACTGGGATTTTGATTTTCGGGATTTTTAGGGCGCCCCCTGAGTCCAGACAAGTCTAATGAGTATTTGACTTTATTTTAGTTGGGGAAAGTAAAGGCAGTTGATCGTTGTGATGGCTATATGATGCCCTGCTAGATAACCGTTGGCCAAAGAAACAGATGATTGTAACATCATGTGCCCTATAGGTCTGAAATGGGAACTTTCCTTTTACTTTATATACAAAGTGAAATAGGGTTGCACTGGTTATTGAATCATTTGGTTGTTTGTTTAAAAACAATTTACATGTTTTTACATAATTAGCTAAGGAAGAAAAATAAATGTTGTTTTTTTTTTATCCTAAATATTTTTAGTGTAAAACTGCCATAGCCTTACTTGCTTCTTTTAATATTACAAACTTTTTTAAGACATTTTAAAAACATATTCAAATTTTGCATACTCATATTAAAACTAATTGTATCTTGAACATTATTATAAGGTGAGATTGTCAAATTAAAGCATACGAAATAAACCTGACTGTTGTTTACACATATAGCTATAGATGGTAGCACAAATGCTGAGGTTTCCTTAAAAAAAAGTAGCTATAATGATTAGCTAACAGAAGCATTGGTTAAAGGCAGTCAGCTTTCCACAATGTCTTAAGCTATGTTTACAATCTGGTGAAGCTCACCTTATAATGAGATGAAATGATGTTAGTACTACTGTTACATTGAAATGAATTTCACATATTCTATCAAAGTGACACATGCAAGGCTATTTAACCTGCTCTTCAGTAGTTACACATCTACTTAATCTATTAATGTGTAGGAAAGTTGTTGGGTGTCATAATCATTTTTTGGTGGTCAGACATACTTTAAGAACATCACTAACAAAAAAATGTTCTCGATATACTCCCCCGCCCCCAACATGTTACAATCAACTTAAAAGGGAGACATAACTAATAGTTAGCTGTCTGGACATGTGGTATGTGCTGTGGACTGTCGTCATGATGGCCCCAAGTTTGTACTCTATCTGCCATTATCTCCTGTCATCTGTCATCTTCAGTGCCATTTATCTCCTGTTGTCTTCAGTATTATCTCCTGTCATCTTCAGTGCCATTATCTCCGGTCATCTTCAGTGCCATTATCTCCTGTCATCTTCAGTGCCATTATCTCCTGTCGTCTTCAGTGCCATTATCTCCTATGGTCATTCAGAAGGTTTTGGCTTGAAATGTCCGAATCTTTAAATAACAGATATAAAAGAGTTAAACTTTATTTATCTAGATTGCCTATTTCAAATTGATAGCATTTTTAAAACCCTATTCCAAATCAATCTGACAAAATATTTGTTTTTCCTTCTCAGAAAACCCTTATTGACTCCTATTCAGAGGGTTATTAAAGGTGAACATTCCAGTTCACTCAGGATTTCTTTAGAGGTTAGTGTCATTACATGTCAATGTCACCAGTTTGTATGATTTTTTTTTGTTATATTACATGAACATTGCAACATGAATATTTATGTAAAAATTTCTTAGAAATGATCATGTCCAATCTTTTCTCATTTTTGACCAGTCTAAAGATACATGACCAAAGTTATTTTTAAACATTTTAGACCAGTCTAAAGATAAGTGACCAAAGTTATCTGAGACAAGAAATAGTCCTGGATGCTGATACTCCCTACTTGGTGTTTAACACAGAGGTAAGTGAGCACAAACCTTTATTCTTATTGCTAGAGCATTAGTGAAAATGTTTGCAATTTGTTTAAACCTAGACAAAGTTGAATGCCAACTGATAATAACATCGCTAATGCAAGCAATGTCTATTATGATATCTAGAGCAGCTGTGTCAAAACAAACACTTTCTAGATTTCATCCATTCCTTAACTTTTTATTCAAATGTTTGTGTAGGTCACCTGGCATGAGAATCGCAAGTTTCTTAAAGTTGAATTCCCAACAACAATTCATGCAAATGAGGCAACGTTTGACATTCAGAGTGGGCACCTGAAGCGTCCAAACCATTACAATACTTCCTGGGACTCTGCAAAGTTTGAGGTGACTCATTTGATACATAAGGAATAAATACTTTAAACGATTGTTCATATTTAGAAGACATTGCCACATGTCAGTGTTAGAAGATTTAGGTTTCTTAACTCTTTATCTCCTAACTGACGATACCAGCGTTGATTCCACCAGAATATGGTAAATAATTACGGAGAGAAAGAGTTAAAGCACACACACAATTATTAGTTGTGATCTTATGTTTTGAAATTGTGTTCAGTGAAATAAATCTTATTAATAAAATTAATTAAAATTGAATGATATAATTGTTTAAAAAATGACTACAATGGCTTAAACATTTCAATGTTATCTGTTGTACAGGTTTGTGGTCACAAGTGGGTAGACTTGTCAGAGTATGGCCTTGGTGTTAGTATTCTAAACAACTGCAAGTATGGTCATTCAGTGATAGATGGCATCATTAGGTTATCTCTGTAAGTTGAATCTTTTCTTTCTAGCAACAGTCAACTATTTATATTTTACCATCACATTGTAAGTCCTTGAAATTTTAAAAGTCATACAGAATATTGAATCTTTTAATCAGGTTTAGTCTTATTACCTTTTTTAGTTTGGCAACAACTAGGTGGTGGTCTGAGCCAATATCTGCTCCTCTCCTGTTTCGTACATCTAGTAATGTGCTTCTCCAGTTCCGCCGTATGGTAATGTGGTCGATTTGATTCTCTGTTTTATTGTCTGGTGAAACCCATGTCACTTTGTGGCATTTTTTGTGGGGGAAAATGCTGCCTCCTATCACTAATTCATTAAATGTGCAGAAGTCTGCAAACATTTCTCCATTTTCATTTATGGTGCCAAGTCCATGGGTGCCCATACTTTTCTCTCTCTCTCTGTTGTCACTTCCCACTTTGGCATTCAAGTCTCCCATGACGATCAAAACATCTCTTGTAGGTATTTTGTCAACTATACTTTGCAGTTGGTCATAGAATGTATTTTTGTCAGTATCACTTGCAAGGTTGGTGGGAGCATAGCACATAATGATGTGAACATTTTTGAACTTAGACAAAAATTTGGCTCTAATTATTCGTTCTGAAACTGGTTCCCATTCTAAAAGACTTTTGAAAGCTTCCTTGTTTAGTAGTAGTGCTACACCATTTTCATGTAAGTCATCTTCTTTTTCCTTTCCAGAGAAGAGAAGGGTTTCTCCTGATTGCAGTCTTGTTTCACCAAATGTGTTCCATCGAACTTCACTCATTCCCAGGATCTGTAGTTTGTAGTTGGCCATTTCCTTGGCAGTTTGTGCACATCTACCTGGTTCTAGTAAAGTGCGGACATTCCATGTTCCCAAGTTAAATGCTGCCTTCTGAATAAGGAAGTGTTTCTTTTTCATTGGTTTAAGTAGAGTGGTCGGCCTCACAGGATTCGTTCGACTTTCCCTGCATAGCTTCATAAGTCTCCTTTGTGGAGCTCTACTTTCGCCTCTGACAATGTTTAGTGTTTGTGCTTTTGTTCTGGTTTCTATAACACTTTTTTTTTTCATGGACAGGTTGTTAGCCTATCGCACAACCCCTGTGTCCCGGGGAGGGGGATGCACCTTTTGTCTGGCCTCTTTCCTAACAGACCTGTCCGCTTGGTAGTACCTGCCAGGAGTGATGAGCTCCCGCCGGTATAGCTCTGAGGGTCATTGAGGCACTCAAGCTGTCACACCACGGCAAGGTATGTGCATCAGGTGACGCTGGCCAGCAATAAAACAGAAAGAAACAAAAGGAAAAGATTTGACCTAGACAAGCTCAACAACACACAGATTAAAAAGGAATTCCAACTATCCCTTCAAAATAGATTTGCTGTGCTACAACTAGATGAGGCCAAACAAAGCGTCGATAAATCTTGGCAAAATTTCAAAGAAATTATTGCTGAAACAAGCAATGAAGTACTAAGCCTTAACCCTAAGAAGAAAAAACAGTGGATTAGTGACGAGACATGGAAATTAATCGAAGAAAGGAAATGCGCTAAACAGGCAGTTAACCTAGCAAAAACAAGAAACCACAAGCAACAATCAAAACAAGACTACCAAGCAGTTTCACAGAAAGTCACCAAAATGCTTAGACAAGACAAACGATCATTTTACAATAATCTGGCAGAACAGGCAGAAGAAGCAGCAGGTAAAGGAGATATAAAACAACTATACAAAATCACCAAACTTCTCAGTACCAAAAAGGATAATTGCAATGTTCCAGTCCGAAACAAATACGGAAAACTACTTTCTTCAATAAATGAACAACTTGAAAGATGGAAAGAATATTTTCAAGAAGTGCTCAATAGACCTAAACCACGAAATCCACCAGATCTAAATGCAGGACCAACACTAGACATAAACATGGAAGAAATAACAAAAGAAGAAATAAGGAATGCACTCAAACAAATGAAGACAGGTAAAGCAGCTGGAATTGACAACATACCACCCGAAGTCCTAAAAGAAGGAGGAAGTGAAATAGTTGACCAAATGCACAAACTACTCAACAAAATTTGGTTAACAGAAACACCTCCGGGTGAGTGGAAAAAGGGCTTGCTAATTAAAATACCAAAGTGTGGAGATCTATCACAATGTGAGAAATGGCGAGGCATCACTTTGCTGTCAGTACCAAGCAAGATTTTTAGCAGAATCCTACTAAACAGAATAAAGGGAGCATGTGATGAACACCTAAGGGAAGAACAGGCCGGATTCAGAAAAGGGAGATCTTGTGCTGACCAAATAGCTACACTCAGGATAATTGTAGAACAATGTGTCGAATGGCAATCTCCTCTCTATGCAACTTTTGTTGACTTTGAAAAAGCTTTTGATAGTGTCGACAGAGAATCTATCTGGACTGTAATGAGACATTATGGGATCCCCAATAAAATAATAACCATAATCAAGAACCTTTATGATGGTTTCACCTGCCAAGTAACCCACTGTGGCAAGCTGTCAGAGGAATTTCCAGTCACAACAGGAGTCAAACAGGGATGTCTTCTTTCACCACTCCTGTTCCTTCTAGTACTGGATTGGGTCACAAAAGAAGCCTACTCTAACGCAGGGAAAGGAATCCAATGGACTCTCAGACAAAAGCTGGAAGATCTGGAATTCGCTGATGACATAGCCCTATTATCACACAGACTACAGGATATGCAAGAAAAGGTCACAGCTTTAAGCGAAGTAGGAAAAAGAGTAGGCCTCAAAATAAACCACCAAAAAACTAAAGTACTTAAAGTAAACAATAAACAAAGTGGAGACATAGTATTGGATTCTCAGACAATAGACCAAGTAGAAAATTTTATATACCTTGGGAGTGTAGTCAGTATATCAGGTGGAACAGATGAAGACATTAAACGCCGTATAAATCTAGCACGTCAGACATTTACACAGCTAAAACCAACCTGGAAATCTCCTTACATCTCAAACAAGACTAAACTAAGAATCTTTAATTCTAATGTCAAGGCTGTCCTGCTGTATGGTTCTGAAACATGGAGAACAACTGAAGCCATAACAAAAAAAATACAGACCTTCATCAACAGATGCCTGAGAAATATCCTAAAAATACACTGGTATGACAAAGTAGAAAACACCAAACTGTGGGAGATGAGTGGACAGAAAAATATAGAAGTGCAGATCTTAGAGAGGAAGTGGAGATGGATTGGTCACACCCTTAGAAAAGATACCAGCAACAGAGCTAGGCAGGCCATAGAGTGGAACCCCCAGGGAACAAGACGCAGAGGAAGACCAAAAAGAACATGGCGACGCAGTGTACTTGAAGAAGCAGAGAAGACCGGGAAGAGCTGGGACACCATCAAAAAGCTAGCAAGAGACAGTGGAGAGTGGCGTGTTTATGTCGAGGCCCTATGTTCCACGAGGAACTCAAAGGAATGATGATGATGATGATGAGTCTTATTACCTTGCTTTCATAGTGGTTCCAAATAGTAAAAGGGGGTTCAGAAAGTGCTTCTTATTTTTAAGTCAGGAAAATATTTTTTTTAAATCTAAAATTAAATAGTAAATATAAACAAGAAATGTTAGGTCCTGGCAATAGCTGCTGAGAAAAGTGGAAATAAAAAATTGTCAATATTCAAGATTATATGAAATTCTATGTACCATATCTTTGAAACTAATCAACAATTAAAAAAGAAAATTTGTTATATCTTAGTGAAAGTAGAAGGAAAATACTATTAGAATTTCTGACTTGCTTAAACAGATGTGTTTAACTTTGTTACTTAAGATGAATGGCTTACAAAGGCATCATTCTGTTATGTCATGAATATAAATCATGAAGATTATGTCATTAGTTGCCTACATTGGTATTACATTCCAGACTTAGATCTCCAAAATCGCCAGATCCAAAGGCAGACATGGGAGTGCACACATTTTCTTATGCACTCATGCCACACTGGGGTAAGTAACTCACACACTAAATTAACTTAATCTCTGCTTTTGTAGTATAGGTATGCAGGTACATAAATACCATACAAGATTTGATTTGATTAACTGTGACCTCCATCTTCAGCTTCTTCAACTTATCAATGTTCAAGAGCACAGTAGCGGATATAGTTCTTTTAATTTAAAGGGTGGTGCAAAATTAGGTGGACAGTATTTTGGCAATAATATAGCGCTAATAACAAAGTTGAAATAAGGAGAATTTAAAAAAAAATTACTGATGCATAATCTTATTCCAGGGGGTGCAGTGGCTGAGTGGTAAAAGCGCTTAGCCTCCGAACTGAGGTCCTGGGTTCAAATCCTGATGAAGACTGGTATTTTGATTTAAGGATCTTTGGGCACCTCTGAGTCCACCCAGCTAATGGGTACCTGACATTAGTTGGGGAAAGTAAATGTGGTTGGTCGTTGTGCTGGCCACGTGACACCTGCTCATTAACCGTTGGCCACAGAAACAGATGATTTCATCTGCCCTGTAAATCGCAAGGTCTGAAAGTGGTATTTTTCCGCATACTAATCACCTACTTTTTGGACCACACTGTATTTATAAGACATCCCAAGTGTATCTTATTCAAACTAAATAAAATTCGCACAAAAAAATTAAAAGAGTCCATTTGGCAAGCTTATTTTTAAAGTGAAAAATACAATTTCAATATTTTTTTTTTACTAAAATTATGTTTCACTGAGGATTTGAAACAATTAGATGACATACCAGGAGGTGACATCTTCATTTTTTTTGTGTGGCATTTGTTTTTACCAAAAATGTCCATGAAATAAAATTTCTAAATCTTTTGAACTATCTTGAAAAATTATAAATGAATTTGATGATTGTTCAAAGAAATTAATAATTAAATAGATTTTTTATTAGCAAATTATATAATTTGAATTTTGACATTTTTGTAGTGCTACAGATGTAAAATGAACATAAAATGAACATTAGTATCTAATTTATTGAATAAAACAAAACTTAAATGTAAACAGAAAAGAATATACAGTCATGTATTTCTACTGTAAAGGCTTAGATGTCAAATTAAAATTTAAAAAATAGTGAACCAAGTCTGTTTGAATAATAAATTAACGTCTGCACCCTAAAAAGTATTTCGATTTCACATTAGTTATTAACATAACTATTTATGCATTCTTTTATTTCCCAGGGAATTTCCAAGAAGCAGACGTGATTCAAAATGCCATAAGTTTCAACTGTCCTTTACAACTTATCAGTGCTCCATCCGCACAGCTTAGCAATATTGTTAGTCAGGGATTGTTTACATTAGATACCAAGCAAGTCGTAATTCAAGCCATCAAAATCGTGAGTTTATAATTTTTTAATTATATTATGATTTCAGTTACAGTATACTGGATTTTATTTCATTCTGGTCACATATGACCGTGCCAGAGAGCTACACTCTAGCAGACCCTGCAATGCTGATGTCCTCAGATTTTATCAGCTAATTTCCTTCTAAACTGCTGTGTAGTGTGAGGGATGCTTCAACTATAGCCAAAGCCTAAACTCTCATCTTGGTTCTCCATGAGCCTTAGTCATCTTACAACTGAAAGAGGCCATAAACATAACATCCCATTTATCAAAGAAAAAGGTGAATTCTGCTTGGCGAGCCAAGATCTTGATGGGACGCGTGGTCGAGGGGCTAAGTACGCTTGAACTTGGCTTGGCTACCTATGAAGGGGGCTCGACGTTCAACACTCGACTCGAGCAGAGTTGTGCCGAAATGCAGCATGGAAACACCTTCTCCCAGATACCGCCTTCTGGTCCACAAACGAAATCAAAACATAGTGCTCTGAGTATGCTATAAGCATGAAAGTAGCGTTATATAAAAGCTATAATTTAATTTTAAAGATATTTAGGTTGTATATATCAAGTAGTTAATTTTGTACTTTCTTACTGTTTTAGTTATAGTTCTTGTTGAGAAAGGTTATCTTTCTTTTAGCACTTTTCAGAATTAGCCATAATTTATCTTAAGTTTGAAATTAGGGAGTTTTATTATGTTACATCTATCAAAGACACTTTATTTGATAAGAATCCATTAGAAACATCTTCATTGTTAGGGTCTATGTTGTTTCTGCAGCATCAGCCTCACTGAACATAGACCTTGTACTTTTTTTGTTTTGGCCTACTCACTTGTATCTTTATTTAAGGGAGTAGGTAGATCTACAGTGTTCACTCAAATGATGTCTGTGGCCCAAGGAATTCTTTCAATGTTCTATTAATAATGTTTTATTTCCCCTAATACCGATGCTCAGACTTTACAGACTTTTTAAATAGCATCACACTTCAATCATACCTTAACACACACAGACACATTTAAACCAAGGTTGTTTTTTTTTCCCCCCCTATTTTCAAGGGTTTAAACTTGGAATTCTTATATTTTTATTTTAGTATTCCTTATTAGTCCTTTATGTTTGTTCTGGCTACAAGTAAATTCATTTATGTTCTTGTACACAGGCTGAAGACTGTAGTTCCACTGTTATCCTACGTCTTCATGAAGCTTACGGTGGTAGTACCCAAGTTAAGATAACCTCACCTATTGACCTCCATGAAGTGCATGCTTGCAACGGGCTGGAGGACTCACTACAGGATATAGACAGGGAAGTGGTCATTGCATTCCAGAACCTGGACAGTGGCTGTCAATTCTCATTTGATGTCCTGCCATTCCAGATTATAAGTCTTAGGTGTTCACTAGCTCATTGTTAAATATCTCTTCAATGCACTTTCATAATTCAGCAGGGTAGAGTTTTTATATGACATAACTCAGACTTGAATGTAATTTATGAATAAGCAATAACATGACACTGTTTCACCTTTAATTGCAACTTCATTTGTTTATGATGTTGCAAGTTGCACTATCACCTGTTGAGATTATTTATCTAGAGGTTTTTATTTTATTTTTTGTTATTGTTATGCAGCATTTTTTTTCCTCTTCTAAATAAACTAATAAAGGTAATGATTCAATTAATATTTCATTGTGATTCTTAATTATATTATCATTCACATATTATGTAAGCAGAAAGTCAATCTTGACTGGCCAGAGATAATAATTTTGGCTGATGGGCTGCTGCTCAAGCTCCCTTTGGGGCATCTTAGAATTCTGAGGAAAAATGACTGTCAGTGGGTGAGCATTAGTAATCTTTGATACTGTGTCACTTTGAGTCTCAAGAGAAGTTCTTTTCCCTTTTAAACTTCTCATGTGATTAAGGAGGCCAATCTCTGATACACATGCAGTTTAAGAGTTTGGCATTTATGATCACCGGACGCTGCATTTTCAGCCTTTTACCTACTTCTGGTGTGTTCAGCATTTCAATCCAGGCCTCTCTTTAATGCATGTTGTTCTATCCTGTGCTCCCAACTGTTGATGTCAATATTAAACATGTTTCAAGTCACACACATATCAGTGGATCTTTTGGCTGACAGCCATACAATATGTATGTGGAAGTTGGCCCTGTGGCATTAAGTGTACATGTCCAAGCCAGCCCAAGGCATCTACTGCTAATAACAGTGATGATGCTCTTTGCAAGACTTCCTCATTCCTCTCTGATTTCTATTGACAGAGATACACTTTTGGTAACTTGCATTCCTATAACTATTTGTTTCTTTTTTTGTCTTTTTTCGCAATCTCTTCTTTGCTTATTTTAACCTTTTTTTTTTTTTTACTTATTTAGTATTAGTGAAAGATGAATTCTAATGAATAATACATTTTATTTTAATGATAGATTTTTAATAAAATTAATTGCAACGACTAAATAATGTGATACTAGTATTTTTCACAAAACAATGCATAATTGTTGATGGAAGCTGTTTTTAAAACTTATTTTATTTCTTTTGTTTCAACCTTCATTACAGAACATCTACTGAAAACAATGAAATGTGTGACATTTTTTTTATGGATACAAAGTGTGGAAAAGTGTTGTTTAAAGAATATCAATGTATTTAGTAAGGAAAGTTTGAGAAAGGAACAGTTTATACTGGTTTTTAAATATAACATGTTCTCAAATAAATATCTGTTGTGTAGCATATATACATACATTAAAAAAATGATAATAATAAAGCTAAGCAAAATATTTCCCATAATCTTTTGGAAGATTTTTAAGTAGTTTAAAATAACTTATTGCCAAAATAACTTGATTTCATACTTGATAGACCATTGCATTGCCAGTGATCTAGTGGGCCTTCTCTACTTGCCAGAATAACCAACCAGACCAAAGTGTATTGGTTTGAGGCACTCTCCATTTTGTCAACATTAATTACATATCTACTGTCAATTCATGTCTGGCATTCACATGCATATTGTTTGTTTTTTTTATTTTGTACAACTAAACAGTGGTTATATGGTAGTTTAACCTTTAAAAAAAAAGGTTTACATGTGGGAGCGTAAAATAAGCTGATTTATGTGAGCCAACTATCACTGAATGAATGATTTAGACAAACTTCTTTATTTTATTGATAAAAAAACAGTTTAACATCTGAACCAGTTTACAATGTTTTTAATACCCAAAATATTTAATACAATGATGAATAAATTGACAATTTTCCACAGAAATTTCAGACAAATCCAAAGTGGATTATAATAATCATTAAATAGTTTTGCATAAATTAACAATCTCAACCGTTAAAAATTTTTCTGCCTTCATAATAAACTAAATAAAAAGTAAATTTCCAACCTCATCAAATATGTTTTAATGATTACAATGTTGACATCACTTTCTTTTAAAATTTCTCACACAATGACATTGTTTCTCCTGCATTAATGAACTATATGACTTTTAAGAATATTTGGGAGGTTTATTTGTTCTAAAAATGTCAAGGTACAAGAATAAGGATGAAACTTAGAGCGTAAAAAACTTTTTTTTTCCAATGACCAGTTAAGAATGGGCATAAATATGAGATTTCCCAACTAATGGCTGCTTCTGGAAGTACTACAATTTACAAAGTTTTAAAAGAGATTTTTATGACATTTCTAAAAATGAAGAGACATTCTCTTGGTGCTTTAATATAAAGCTAAATATCATTTTATAACTAATAGTCAAGATCTCCAATAGTATTACATTGAACAAATATTAGATTTGAAATATCATGTACTAAAACTCCTCACCTATCATACAACAATTAAATGCCACCAAAACTAATGAATGCCAAATTTACAAATACTACCATAAATGCCTTGTTTAATTATGATGTTGGCTTTTCTGGGAGCTCTAATGTGGGCCAGGAAAATGCTTCTGCTTTCTTAAGTTCTATTTCAAGTTTTGTTCCCAGTAATTTGACAATACTGCAACTTGGATCAATAGCCTGTGAATGATTAACAATTAGTTTTGTTAAATTTTTAAAAAATGGCAGATTCAAACTAATTCTCTAACCCACCCCACCTCCCCAAGACAAAATATCAGATAACTTTATACATTTGTCAACTGTTAGCCCAAAAGTATAAAAAAAAAAAAATAACTTGACATAAAAAAATCAAAAGAATGTCAGGGAATAAAGTAAAAACCATAAAGCAGACGAGCAAAAGTCAGAACCTTATTATAAAATGGCTAGATGATACAGAGGCAGGTTAACTACTTAAAATTCAGGAATGGAGATGAAAGGCTTGGGAAAGACCTGAATGTAAAAATATGTTAAATCAGCCCAAGACTCTCCTTAGGTTGTAAATATCACTGGGATAGATGGTGTTAGCGATGTAACTTACCTCTCTGAGTGTAAATGTCTTCTGGTATAACTTTGTACCACCTTCATATAAAGCACTCACTTGACACTTCACACGGTTGGCTTTGATGACTGTCTTGTCTGGAATAGCTACTTTAGCAAATATAGAAATACAAACAACAGAGGAAGTCTGGTGCCAGTCAACACGAACTTGTTTCTCTTCAGTCACCTGGAGACAAAAGTCATTCAATCATGACTAGCAAGTTTATCTTAGCTCATTGATTATTATTACCACTGCATAACAACTTACAGTTTCTACTATCAGAAAAGTTTGCCCCAATAAGTTTAAAGCCTAACCACCAACAATATAAAAAAAAAACCTAAAAATGAATGGTTTTGTTGTTACTACTTTAAAAATGATATCAAACATATTCTTACAGAATTAGATTAGTATAAATGTACAACAAATAAAACATCTGTGTGCATTCAGTCAAAAAGACAAAAATATGGACACTTGCATTGCATAAAGCAAAATGATTGGACAACTTCTATGACAGTGCCACTTCTTCAGTCCCACTGGCTCACCTTTGGTTTGTGCCAATTATGAGATCCAGTCTCACAGCCTTCTTGATTTAAAAATGCCTCAAAATCTGATGTCTTCCTCTGGCAACAAGTCCAGTATTTCATGCTGAAAGTCATCATAAAAAACAGATCACTACTTTAGCCTAAATCATTAAAATAGGGAATGTTACTTGTTGCAAAAAGAAATGATGAGCTAATATCAAATTTTAAAACATCAAGTTCCCTAAGAAGCTCAGATTAAAAGGTGATGTTGAGTTCATCCTATGTGAATAGCAAGAATGTTTTGTCTAAACCAAGCACTACCTCCTCTCCATGGTCACCTCAACAAAGTCAGATACAAATTAGCAATCAATGCAAAGTAAATCTTTCTAAATTATTGTCATGGCATTCTTATACTTAGTAATGTAAATTTGGGACTCAACAAAAATGAATAATTAAAAACCAGTTAAATAACTAAATAACAAATAAGTTACGTGTTGCCATAGAAGCAGACGCATAACAGTAAAAATCATTATTTTAAAGCGAGAATTGGACTCTTAAGCCATCTTTGAGTTCACCGGAAATGAGAAATGTGCCATCTTCGACCACAAGGGAGGAGCTATATGACGTCTGACAAATACTTCCAAGCAAGGTTTGTAGATTGAGACAAATTTCTATAGAAAATGTTCACACCAAAAACTCACCCTTCATGAAAGATTGGGTTCCCAGGATGAAAGATGCATGTCTCTTCATTACTACTTTCACCTTCAAATCGCTGGGAAAAAAAATGTGTACATAAAAATTTTGCTTACTTTGAAAAATACTAGCACAAAATATGAAAATCCTACACTATATGATTAAAATGTATTTTTTTAATAAATATTGTTATATCCTATAAATATATCTCCTTCTGTCTCAAAAGACTATGGATGTGTCCAGATATTACAGGTGTTGGTTTATTTTTTAATCAGGGCAGAATCTGCTGTAAATAAACAGGCCAATTTTGGAACGGTAAACTTTACCACAGTTTATTGCATGAGAATGCATCTAGTATAGGGTTACTTTTTCCTCTTTCTGTTGTCTGAGGTCATCTCTGTCCTTTTGTTTATCACATCATATTTTATTTTAAGAAATTATAAACTTACTGCTTTACACCCTTTGTTGTTGCAAGCAGTTCCTAGTTTAATTACACCATCTGTGAAAAACAACAGGAGAAAATAATTTGAAAGAAAAGTAACTACACATGCATAAAATTAACAGTTGTTATTAGATTAATTAATGAAAGAATGTACCATCTTGAGCAGAGTCATCATTGCTATCATTCAAACTAAGTTTGTCCAGCTGTGTTTTAAGCGAGGGTCCCACTGTCTTCTTAATCTCCACCATTGGCTCCTCCGCTGAAGGTCTTTCTTTGGCTGCTGGTATAGGAGGCTTGTGCTGTGGCTTGACTTCCAGTTGATACATTGGCTCTTTAGTCTGAACAGAGAAGATTAGGATGGGTTTCTATTAACATGTATATGTATTCATAAAACTATAACACTCCAAAAGCTATATTATATATTTATATATATATACTTTAAGATTTATGCTTCCTAAACATAGTGATATGTAATTTTTACTGACAACATGGAGGTGAAGCACATGTGAAAATGATTAGGAATGTTAGTTTTCCTGGTGTCGGGTTGGGGGTGGGGGGTAAACAGTGGCTGAGTGGTTAAGCGCCTGGCTTCAGAACCTGGAGGTCTTTGTTTAGAATCTCTGTGAAGAATGGGATTTTGAATTTGGGGGTTTTTAGGGTGTCTCTGACTACACCCAACTCTAATGGATACCTGACTTTAGTTGTGGAAAGTAAAGGCAGTTGGTCATTGTGCTGTAAGAAATAGATGATCTTAACATCATATGTCCTATAGATTGCAAAGTCTGAAAGGGGAACTTGGATCATGTATACATTAACAAGGAAAAAAAAATGGCTCCCAGTGAATTACCACAGTGCGGGTGGTGGAGAGGATGAAACTTTCAGTCGGAGTCATGAAAAATGGTCAATTCAGTTACAAACCCATATTTTCACAAAACATAATACATGTAAAAACACATAAAATGAACATCTTGAGCTTATGATCTAGCAACCAGCAATAATCTTATAATAAACAGACCATACCTAATAAAATACACATTTAAAAAACAAAAACAGGTTGTTTTACAAAGGACAACTACACAAGATTAAATTTAAAGCAAAGCAAAACGTTTTGGAAGGAAATGAAACAAACAAGTTTTAAAAGCATCGATGATAGGAGCGTGATCCGTCAGAAAGTGAAGTTTCAAATCGACAATAAAGGCATTAGTTAGGGGAGAAAGAGTTAGCAGAGCAATGTTTAGTCTACCATATATATATATATGCTAAACTTTTCTCTTAATTATACATTTAAAAAAAGGAAGAAGAATATTATACATACAGAGACAGGAGGTTTTTCAGGTTTTTCTGGTTCTACTGGTTTAACATTATTATGGTGTCCTACTATACAACCCTGTGGAACAAAAAAAAAAAAGGCTATAAATTAGCTGGTCTGTTGTTTCCAATTTATTTCTGAAGTGTGATAAGAGCTAACTAAATGTTATCACTGGTATTCCTATCTAAGCATTTATGATATGGCACTCTGAACCATCTAAGCAAGATTTACTTACTTTTATATTTAAAAATTCTGTAAAATCTGACACTCGTTTCTTACAACAGGACCAGCCTTTCAATGCATCATGGAAAATAGGACCACCAGGGTGATATGTACACGCAGCTTGAACAAAAAATACATAGAGATTATAAATCTATGTATTGGATTTAGATTTTTGTCAAACATGGTAATGCTCCTTAAACATTTTTTTATTTTGCCACGAAAATGAAAATAGAGTGTTTACCAATTTATCCATATACAATACTGTGAAAACGGTAAACCTTATTGGCTAGAAAATTTTGTTCTTTAATATTTTTATTTTTTTAATTTTAGGGTCTTCTGGATCTGGAAGGGACATTAAACATGCACTACAGACTCTGCCATAATCAAAGGAACATTTATGCCAAGTTTTATCAAGATTGGTAAAACAGTTTTGATTTCTATGGCTATGGGGAACATACATACATACTCCTTACATTCTACTTTATATTAGATATAAAACTTCTTCACTGCACTTGGGTTCACATGTTTGGTCGTGTAATACAAGATTGATCCTACAATAAATTGACCTTAAAAAACGAATCTTCACTTCCTACAAGTTACAAAGATAACTTTTGAGTGGTGGAAATCTTTTTTCAAGCTCTTTTTTAACAGTGTAGGTTTTGTGAGTGTATTGTCACATGAAATGTTTATTGGTCAGACAAATCTAGTATTTATTTTTAGATCTATACTAGAAATATTCTAGACCTGGATAGACCACTAAGAATAAAATTCAGATCTAGATTTGAAGATCAGCCAATAACTAGTCTACATCATAAATGATCTAGAATCTAGTAAGACTAGAGTAGAGTACAAGTAATAAGTACAGATACTACGGTATCAGTAAGGCTAAGTATGAGTGTCAGTAACTTGGAATATAATTTTTTTTAAATAGACAAATGATTTTATAATCTAGAAACTGAGTAAGAAATTCTTAGAAATACTGACTACAGTAGACTTAAATAGTTAATATAATACTTAATTATTTTAATACTATAGTATAATATATTAAATATATATATGAATATGTAGTAATAATCATGTCACTAGATTCTAGAACTAATGTTTTACTAATAATGTTGGTAATAATTTTTAACTTTTCAAGCACTAAGACTAAATTAAGTAAGACTCTCGTTGCTTGTATTGTAAGTTTATAGATTAAAATGACATTTTAGATCTAGATTGACTAGATCTATATGAGTATATGATTATTATGAATAGCTGAATTATGAATTGAATATGAATCTCATAATTATTATAAATAATATAATTATAAAATAATTTTAATTATAAGATTATTAAGATTAAGAGATTTTAAAAATAATAATTATAAAATATAATTATAAAATATAATTATAATATAATACGTTAGAGATTAGTCATTAAGATCTTAACCATGGATAGGTCGTCAGACCTCACACCAAAGAGACAATGTTCTTCTCGCTCTGAGTTTGATCAAAACATTGATGGTCAGACCACAAAAATACAATGTAAGGTATCTTTTAATAAACTAATTACTATAATAGACTAATATTAATCATTTAATGATTACTTTCAGAGTTTTCTTCGAGCTTGAACTTTTGCCCGCAACCTTTATTATAACATAACAATGGTTCGCAGGCCATTCTGAAACAAATATTATCAAGAATTTTTCACCGGAGTGCAACTGTAGAGTGTAGTTAAAGTAAACAATAGTCGCGAAAATTCTGGATTGGAGCATGCACAAGGGAGATAACTACGATGGGAAGTTAAATTATTGGTAAATTAAAAAGATAAACATTGAGGAGATAACAGAACTATCTATGATTTCGTTTCTAGAACAAAAATAAAATTAGATATTAGATATAGATATATCTACATTTACAGAACAAATTACATGTTTAAAAAAAACATTTTAATTAAAAAGAAAAAAATATAGAGTCTAGATCTTTCCTTTTTTTTATATTTAGACTCTAGATCTATTTGAATAATAAATAACCTTCAACCATCCCCAGTAATTCTTTCTTTGTCAAAATGACATCGAAAGCATTACCCTATATAGGTATATTTTAAAATATCTTGGTTATCCGGGTTTTGTCCATTTGTTTTGAAACAAGTTTTAAGTTGCGTCCCTGTCATAGAGTAAAAGTCTAATGCTTCCTTCGTATTAAAATTAATTGTTGTACAAACGGAGGAGCTTTGAAAATTTGATTACGCGCAGTGCTAAAAAGTGTAATAAAAAAAAATAAATAAATTTCTAGACCTTTGAAAAGGCATATTATAGCTTATCAAAACTTCCTTTATTTTGTACATCGGATATATAAAAGTAGCTTAGTTTTCCGCCTCATGAAACTATCTTTTAATAAGGGTTTAGTAGCCTTAGTTTATGTATCTAACTAATATGTCATTTTTCATTGTTTCTTTGGCAGTAATAATTAATAGGCCTACTAAGAGAAAATGAAAGTAATACTAATAATCTACTTTTCTAGGTCGCTATAACCGAATTGCGAGATAACCAACCAATCAGCATCTGGCATTGACACGTCAGATTTAAAAAAAAATATATTCTTTACTAGATCTAATTCTTGAAATAGCCTGCCTAGGCTACTCGCCACAGGAGGTTATCGAGTCTATTAACTATAAGGTTATTTGACGACCAGCAAAAAGTGAATAGGAGAATGTGATTTTTTTTTTTTTAAAGGAACACAATAAAAGGCGTATTTCTTATTCCATATGCTAGTACTTGGCTAGTGGTAGCCTAGATATTTGGACATCAGGTATGGAATAAGTCCCCAGAATGAACCAGGAAAACCATTTGTCTTTATCTTTGTGTTGTATGTTGTTTTTTTTTTTTTGGTTGTATTTTTGTATTTGTAAATTACGGTTTAATGTTTAGCTATTATTGCTACTTTACTGTTTTTATTCTCCTGTCATAAAGTGTCTCTAAGTTTAGTGTTTTCACAAATGGTGTTACTCCTGTGAAAAATGAATAGTCTGTTCATTTTTATTATATATTTCACGGCTCTATTTTTGCATCAGTTTAAATTTCTTTGTCTTCTCGAGTTTTCGCCCCAAACAGAAGACGCATATTATAATGATTCTTAGTAATCCTGGCAACAGAGAAAGACTACTGGTTCATCCGTCAGTGCCAGAGAAAGAAAAAGAGACTATGATGATTTTTTTTCTCTCCAACGAAGCTTGACATTGGCAGTGCCAGAGAATGAATATTAGTTCGTTTTTTTAACATTATAATAATAATAATATCATAAAGATTTTTATTTATATGTGTTGTATCCTCCTGCCTCCTGTCACTTGTGGTGTGGTCCAAATCCCCATTAGACTGTCCACACTGGCATTATGTTACATCGGTATTCGACTATTTATTTGGGCACAGTAACTTTAAAAAATAATAACAATACTTTTGTTTTAATGTTTTCTGTAAAATGTGTTTTTCTAATAAAATTTGTTTGTTTTTTTCTTAGTAAAATTATTTACTTCCTTCCTGGCTCCCTCAAACATGTGCCAGATTCCATTCAATTTTAATGTGTTCAGATTAATTTTGTAGGCCTACTGACAATCAACTTGGTGTACATTGGACTCGGTTCAGGTGGTCCTTCAGAGCTGAAAATTACACTTACTATCCAGTGATGGGCAAACTACGGTCCGCGGGTTAAGTCCGGCCCTCGGAAAGGTTTAATCCAGCTCGCCACTAGTTGTGGAAAAAATGATTAAAAATAAAAAATTCTCTCATAATGTAAAAATTCAATTTTGATTTGCAACTGAAGTGTGATATTAATTTTAATTTCTATGATTCAAAACTTGATCCGTTTGCTGATTTGAAAATTGCAATAGCAGTAAACCAGTTGAAGTGAACGTTGATTGACCCTCAAACATACGACTGTTCATTTGTTGTCTATAGTCAGTTAGCCTAAAAAATTAGTAGGTTCCGAAAAATATGAACGAAAGTATGACTATGTTATTGCACAACTCGTAGTATTTATAAGAGGCATATATTTTTTTTAAATCTATGACAGAGCATGTATGCATTTATAAATATTTTTCCGATGCTTATGAATTGGTATGCATTCTCTGTAAGACTCTTAACTATAAAACAGTCCTCAATGTAATAGTAATGCTGGTTGTAAATGCTTTCCGGTCCTATAGGTTTACACACAGACAATTTGAAGAAAAACGGAAAAAACGTAAAAGTATCTTTCAAACAACTTTTTATATTTGCTAATTAGCTGTTTCCATGACGATAATTTCACTGTCTGACGTGAAGGAAACGAAGATTGGGAATTATGAAGAGGCAATCAGTTGGTGAAATGCAGAAACCAGTTATAGGCAATTGTAAATGCACATTTAGAGACGTGGCGTTGATATAGTGTGACAATAGAGGGACTGGTCACTACTCTGTGTCGCGAATGCGTAGAATGCTGGGTTTGTGCTTCCTGGAGTACTCTTGACACGTGACAAACATAGATACTACAGATTGACTTAAGTCCGTTTCAGCAGACAAATATAAAGTTTATTTGACAGCAGTAATAATAATACTGCACTCCTTGATAGTAATACAAGTTAAACTCTCCAGAGTAGATTACAAATCACGTCCGCATCTCAGCGGGTAACACTGTACAGAATAATACAGGTTAACTACTAGAAATACATGTCTCAAAAAGACCACTGGCATCAACTGCCCAAAAGTTAACTGAAATTACTACTCGACTTTTCTAAGTCGCTACTGTCCGTCCCGGACATTACCAAAAGAAAATCCGTTCCCGAGGACAGACGTAGACGGTGAAAAGAAAATCTTTAGCGACCACCGGCAGACAATGGTTATGCTTGCCCTGGATGTAGCAAAATATGTAGGTCACAGCTGGGGCTGAGCAGCCACGGGAAATACTGAATTCCTCATTATAATCTTCGGACTCGAAGACAAGCCTTATTATTATAGGTTTATGATTATGCCCAACTACCCATACCTAGATCTACTATATATTTGTTTATTTCTAACGACCTATATATTTATTATTTTGATCGACCATCTATATAATTGTGTTAATGGCCAACAACCTTCATATTTATAGCTTAGACCAACTATCTATATATTTATAGTTAACGCTAACCACCTGTTATTGATTACGGCTAATATATTTATTGTTTTTTTTTTTCGGTAAACCATCTATGTAGAGGTGAATATGTCCAAATCATTCATATATGTATGTTCATGGCCAACCACCCATATGTCGATGGTTACGACCAACTTCTATGTTATTTGAGCAGTGTGTACTTGGGAAAAAAAACACAGTGATATAAATAATAAATGCTCAGGTTTGGGGAAGTGTACCACAGTTTCAAGTTTCAGGTAGAGAAAAGTTGCGGAAATTTAAAACTATTTATTTTATTGTCATGGGTTAAGTACAGGGTTAAGGGGAAGGCACTCAGTGAAAGTGGGAGAAGACACACACACACACACACACACTAACAGATCGAACTATGTCAGTAACAATAAACAGAGGGTTATGACCGACCTAACGAAACAATTGTTACATTGTAAAGGTATACAGACCCCCCACCTCTTTTAGGACATATATTAAAGTTGGCAAATATGTAACAGTCGAGACTATCAGGAACTGCCGATGACTGGGTAGCACCTTAATTATGGTACACTCCACCTTACCCCACCCCCTTCCTCTTTCAGCTTTGCGCCCCTTGCTTGAAGAAACCTAACATTTGTGGAGGGTGAGAAGCGGTCTACCTTGTGCTATGATGATCTACTTGACACACATGAGCTTATATAAAAAAAAACGAGAACTTGGCTGGACCTGGTCACCTTAAGATCTTAACCATGGATAGGTCGTCAGACCTCACACCAAAGAGACAATGTTCTGCTCGCTCTGAACTTGATAGTCAGACCAAACAAACAATGTAAGGTATCTTTTTCTTTTATATTTTTTATTTCGATATAAGGAGAAATAAAAGTGTTTAGAGACATGGTCGGATTAGCGTTATTAGCGTTAGAGACTATTTATCCAAAGAAGCCAGTATTTGGCATCGAACGCTTATAGAAGCATTTCAATTTGGAGATGAATAAAATAGAGAAGTCGAGAATAGCACAATTTTATTCCACGGTCATTTTTTACTTAATAATGATGATAATAATAATAATAATACCTTCAAGGCCCTTAACATTCCATGGAACGTTCTCGTTGCCTGTCAGAGGGCGGCACTGCTGCAGACCTGCCACATCACCAGATACTTCTTCAGTGGACACTGACGGAGACTACATTGAATTTTGTTTCTCTTTAACGAAACTCGACCCCGGCAGTGCCAGAGAATGACTACTCGTTCGTTTCTAACATAATAATAATAATTATAATAATAATAATGTTTGTAAGTCCGAAGGAGGAGTGCAGTATTTCACGTGACTACGCTGCGACCTACATATTTTTGTTTGTTTGTTTGTTTGTTTGTTTGTTTGTTTGTTTGTTTGTTTTACATGTTTCGGATGTTCCTTCAGAGTTGAAGATAATTATTTCCTAGTCCAACCCTCCCGCAGGACGACGGGGGATGGAAGGGGGTAGGGTTTGAACCCGGGACCATCGATAAATCTGAACGACAGTCCAGCGCGCAAACGGCACGACCAGGCAGCCATCAACTGGGTTTGCATAGTCATGTGATACACTACACTCACTCATAATCTTCGGAATCGAAGACATCGCCTGTATTATTAAGTCCAAACTTTGATTTGATATAGGTCGTAATAAATTATATCCGATGTGTGGGTGGGGAAAGAAAGGGAAAATACTCTGTTGATGGCAGAAACATAATACTTTAATAAAGAGGTTCATTGAAACTTTTAAGAATATCAATGATGACGTTTTAAATTACACGCTTAGCATTCGCAGCGTAGCAGTACGCGCGGGGCTCTTGACCAGTGTCAGATAGGGGCCACGAATGGGTACGATGGGTTGATTGTGACAAAATATTCTCTTTATCGTGGGTCCCTCTAAGTCGCGTGGCCTGGAGTGGTTGCCCCACTCGCCACTTCTTTAGGCCGCCTCTTTTAATTTAGCAAAATGAGAGTAGTCGTATTGTACTGCACAGTAAGTGTAAACTGATTATCAGTGCCTACCTAAACATTAACAAATTTTTGATGTTCCACATATTGTGTATAGGTTATGTATTATGTAGTATGGAAGCCGATTTTATATTATAGGCTACTTCATAGTCAAAATTATTGAAATTATAAAAGTTCAGGTGAGCATATAAAAGTTCAGCTTTAGTTTATCATTGTAAAAAAAAAAATATTTCCCTTTCAGACCTTGTGGTCTATATGGCAGATGATGTTTCTGTGGGCTACGGTTAACGAGGGTGTCATGTTGCCAGCACAACGACCAACCGCCTTTACTTTTCCCCGACTAATGTCAGATACCCATTAGAGCTGGATGGACTCAGAGGGGCCCAAAGATCCCGAAATTAAAAGTTTATCATTGAGCTAATTAATAATATCTATAGTCTAATTATATCGGTCTATTTAATACGTAAGATTGAACCCGTTTGAGCGTAGGGGGCACTCTATTGACGCTGTTAATGATATCTTTTCTAGCGCAAAAATATCGAGATTAACCTTTGTAGAAGGGACGTAAACACGTTCGTGCTTACCGCTTATCTCCCTTGCTTCGTGATATTTCGTGTGATTGTCCTAACAAACGTATCACTTGCGCACATGTGGAGTTGTCTGTAACATTTCATTATTGAAACAGGGGCCATAATAGCATTGACTCTAATCATCAGCTCACTTGTCAAACACGTAATTTAAAATCAGGCAAACAAGACTTCGAAACTTTTTGCGAATCTCAATAAACATATAAGACTATTTAGCGATAGTTGTATTCACTACCGATTACTAATCTAAACTCAGGGGTCAGTTTTCTGTTGTGCCAACCTAAAAGTTCATATCTTATATTTTATATGTCTATACGGAACCAAGTCCCCCGCGTATACACTGAGATTTAGACTGACATAAATACTTCTATAAATATTTATACGGTAGTAGATGTGTGTGTATGCCTTCTGTCATGAAATAAAAACTTGGTCGATCTCAAGTAGTTTATGACTTGACTTGTAATGACAGTTAAAGCCGCTGTAGACTTGTGTAATCTCCTTATAGTACAAGGTTCTGTTGACGTTTCCTTGGTGGGCATATTTAGAGCTTAGATTATCGAGACAGCGAGTATATATATTTTCGAATACAGCTAATTAAAGTAAAGCTCTTTCTGAAAGAAGAGTTTCGATACAATACAGAGTCAAGGTGGTCTTAAACTAGTAAACTATGAAACTGAATACAGAGTCAAGGTGGTCCTAAACTAGTAAACTATGAAACTGAATACAGAGTCAAGGTGGTCCTAAACTAGTAAACTATGAAACTGAATACAGAGTCAAGGTGGTCCTAAACTAGTAAACTATGAAACTGAATACAGAGTCAAGGTGGTCCTAAACTAGTAAACTATGAAACTGACGTCTGCAGCTTCTGAATTTATCTAGGTGCCAGTTTTCCTCTAAAAATGAAAGGAAAGAACACATGCCCAAACAGATGCAAGCACCATATCTTCATTCATGACTGATTAAACCACTACGCTTAACAAGCAAAAATAAAAAGAATCTGACAGTACGAAGTTTATATCTGACAGTACGAAGTTTGTATCTGACAGTACGAAGTTTATATCTGACAGTACGAAGTTTGTATCTGACAGTACGAAGTTTGTATCTGACAGTACGAAGTTTGTATCTGACAGTACGAAGTTTATATCTGACAGTACGAAGTTTATATCTGACAGTACGAAGTTTATTTCTGACAGTACGAAGTTTATATCTGACAGTACGAAGTTTGTATCTGACAGTACGAAGTTTATATCTGACAGTACGAAGTTTATATCTGACAGTACGAAGTTTGTATCTGACAGTACGAAGTTTATATCTGACAGTACGAAGTTTGTATCTGACAGTACGAAGTTTGTATCTGACAGTACGAAGTTTATATCTGACAGTACGAAGTTTATATCTGACAGTACGAAGTTTATATCTGACAGTACGAAGTTTGTATCTGACAGTACGAAGTTTGTATCTGACAGTACGAAGTTTATATCTGACAGTACGAAGTTTATATCTGACAGTACGAAGTTTGTATCTGACAGTACGAAGTTTGTATCTGACAGTACGAAGTTTGTATCTGACAGTACGAAGTTTATATCTGACAGTACGAAGTTTATATCTGACAGTACGAAGTTTATATCTGACAGTACGAAGTTTGTATCTGACAGTACGAAGTTTATATCTGACAGTACGAAGTTTATATCTGACAGTACGAAGTTTATATCTGACAGTACGAAGTTTGTATCTGACAGTACGAAGTTTGTATCTGACAGTACGAAGTTTATATCTGACAGTACGAAATTTGTATCTGATAGTAGTGCCGACAGTCCATAAATTGCATGACATCTGACGATATAATAATCTTGCTTGGTGAGCTATTTTTCCACAGTGTAGATCAGCCAGGCCCTCAATAATATTAAAATCATAAATCTTTTCTAACATTGAGCAATTTTTTTTTATCAATCATGTCTTATAGGCATTGGCGTACACAGGGTGCCAGGAGTCCGGGCCGGAAACAAAAATAGTGTATGCAATCTAAATTTACATAAAAACAGTTACCACTTGACAATACAAAACTAATATATAAATTTTAACTAAGGCAAGAACTAGCAATCTGCAGCAACTGAAATATATGATAATTTATGTAATGTTAATGCTCATGTTGGCGCCCCCTTCGCTCTGTCACCCGAGGTGGCTCCCCACCCCACGATACGCCACTGCTAATAGATCTAATGTTGAAAATATTTTTAAAAAAATGATATTTTAAAAAATGTACAATGGACCTAGTTTGTACCTGATGAAATGTGTCTGTTAATGGAATAGTCATTTAACCTTCGAAATGATTCATTCACTATAACCCCTCACTCGTGATCGCATTCAGTTCATCTCAGCCATCCCACTGTTGGTCTGTGTAGACGCTTAATAGTCAGGTAGTGATTCAATACATTCAGTTCATCTCAGCCATCCCACTGTTGGTCTGTGTAGACGCTTAATAGTCAGGTAGTGATTCAATACATTCAGTGATACAAACAGATCTGACCATTTTAAACCTTGTCATAGACATTCTTCTACTATTATTACTATTACTATTATAATTCTAAAACATTAGCTTTGTCATTGGAGTGTCTTGAAATAAATAGATGGACAAACGTATGTGTGCGTGTCCATGACTAAACCCAGGGCCGGACTTAAGTCAGTGTAGATAGTGAAGCCACCAAGGCCTCACCATCTAAGAGGGCGTCCACAAGCTAAAAGTTAAAAACAAGTACAACTTTTAAAAAAATCATGATTAAAAATATTAAGGGAAAGAACTCCACGATTGCAGCTATATATTTCAATAATGAAGAATTTTGTTCCCTTATTCGATATCAAACAAAATAATGCATTACCAATAATTAGTGTCTTGTCTATGCAAATGAATAATTGTGCAAAGTTTCAACTTGATCCGATAATGTGCGTGGGAGAAATAACGTGTAGGCCTACAAACTTTTTCCCAGATAGACAGAGTGAGTTGATATAAGCTTTGTAAGCAAATCGAGATTGATTATACAAATACTTTAGTCATATGATGTGTTTACCCTGCCATTTAAATTTTTAGATCAATTAAAATAAGGTCTTCAAAAGAGTGTTGGGACCTCCACAAAAACCTCTTGTCCAGTGCTTCCTTTGACTTAAATCCTGCTCAGGATTAGCTTGTGGTCGAACACCACATGCCACAACCACATGCCACCACAAATGTCAAAGGTCTATCAGATACGTTACTTTAGCTGAACCCACAAGCTCCAGTATTCATAGGCATATTGCACTGGTTGTAACAATTATTTCCCCCTGGCACTAGAGACCTAAAGAGTTAGCCCCACTTGAATACAGTCAGAAGTGTGATTGTTTTTATTGAGACATGTCATCGACAGGCTGAGTTATTCTTTGATCCCATATATGTTACATTGTGGTCTCACAGGACTCTGTGTGTGTTGATACATGTGTACACGCTTTATTTTGTGTTTACGGTGTTCTATGGTAAATGTTTTTTTTTTTAATGTTTCTCTTCTTATAGTAAGCTAAAATCTATATAGGCCTACTTACTTTTAATAAATATACGTCTAAGGTCTTACATAATCTAGATGTTTATCATTATTCAATACTATTCCTAGGTGTTCACATTTCGTTCTAATGGAAATTATTCAAGTTTCTGGTGTTAAGGAAAATCTAGTTTCTACGGTTTTACTGTGACCCAATGGTGATTTTAAGGGGGGAAAAAAAACCTCTTCAATACCTTGAAGTCTTGAAGTCTATGTAAATGTCTTTTTTTTATAGGGCCAAAGGTTAATCATTGAGCTTGATGTCAAGTGGCCAGCACAACGACCAACGCCTTTACTTTCCCCTACTAAATTCAGTTACCGTTAAGAGTTGGGTGTCCTCAGGGGCGACCAAAAAATTCCCGTCCTCAGTGTGATCCAAACCCTTAACCCTTATGTTCGGAAGCCAAGCCCTGTACCACTCAGCCACCATGTCCTCTGACTACGTGAACAGCAGGGAAATGAACAATCGTGTCACAGATTCATTTTCTTTTTTAGGTTTGTTTCTTTTTATTACCGAATTTAAATTTATATGTGCCCGTTTTGTTTTAGCAGCTATAATAAGACTAACACAACAAGTAATATTTTCTATTTTAATTTTCAATGAACATTTTATTTAATAGACTGTCTCTGTAAATCGATTATTCGAACAGAATAGCGAAGGGAGTTTTACAAAGTAGCATTTTTCGTTACTGCTCTTATAATCACGTGACTTAACTGTACGCTTGAATGCATTCACTGAAGCTCAAACATTTTGTCTGAATGAAAAGCTGAGATGATTGTTAATGAAGTTAACGTCTGGTGTATGTCTGTCAGACAAAGTCTTTTGATTCTTTCAAATAGTAAGTAGACTCTCCTTTGACTGAATAAAGTATATTTTACAATTTAGACGAAGTCGATGTGGAACCCAAATCATTTCTTAACCGTCTATAGACTTGTCTATAATTTGGTTAAAAAGAGCTGACGTCTCACTACACATCTCTTGCGAGGAACAGTTACTGTCAATGGATTCAATACTTTAGTTTTTATTTGGCTGTGTAATGCACAACTGTAAAACAAATTTCCTTGCGTAAAATAAAGATGATTATTATTATTACCGTATGTTAAAAAAACGAACTAATATTCATTTTCTGGCTGCCAGGGTTGAGCTTCGTTAGAGAGAAACTAATTATTATTATTATTATTATTAAATTAAATTAAAACAGTGGACGAATCGGAGGTCACACCTTCAACTTCAACTTCCCTTAGTCTGTTAAACCGTTGGGGCACCACACAAGATCTGTTGAACGTCTTTCTTCATTCCTCTCAGTCTTTTGTCTTAGATAAACTTTGATTCAATGACAGGCCAGTCCATATTGTCTTCCCAACGCTTTCTCAGTCAGGCTCTTCTTCTTTTTCCTGGTACTGTTCCCTGAAGGAAGGTCTTTGCGAGCCCTGAGGACCTTGTAATGTGGCCATAGTGTTTAAGTATGCGTTTTTTTTGACAGTAGTTAGCAGGTCATCCTATGGCCCAATTGCTGTATTCATTCTATTTCTAATCTCTTCATTTGTGATGCGTTCTTTGTAAGTGATACCTGAGATCTTTTTGTAGTATCTTAGTTTCATAGCTAGGATTTTTCTGCAGCATCTTAGTTTCATAGCTAGGATTTTTCTGTAGCATCTTAGTTTCATAGCTAGGATTTTTCTGTAGCATCTTAGTTTCATAGCTAGGATTTTTCTGTAGCATCTTAGTTTCATAGCTAGGATCTTTCTGTAGCATCTTAGTTTCATAGCTAGGATCTTTCTGTAGCATCTTAGTTTCATAGCTAGGATCTTTCTGTAGCATCTTAGTTTCATAGCTAGGATCTTTCTGTAGCATCTTAGTTTCATAGCTAGGATCTTTCTGTAGCATCTTAGTTTCACAGCTAGGATCTTTCTGTAGCATCTTAGTTTCATAGCTAGTATCTTTCTGTAGCATCTTAGTTTCATAGCTAGTATCTTTCTGTAGCATCTTAGTTTCATAGCTAGGATCTTTCTGTAGCATCTTAGTTTCATAGCTAGGATCTTTCTGTAGCATCTTAGTTTCATAGCTAGGATCCTCCTCTCTAGGCCAGTATAAAAAAAAAATTTAATCAGAAATAATTGAACGAACCAGGGATTGATCTATTGATGTTTTCATTTCATCGTCTCAGATTTAAAGAAACATTGAAATGTTTGCACTCCAAACACTGCAGCATTTAAATACATTTGCATCAAGGTTGTTTGTTGTTGTGAGTTGTGGGATAGGCTTCGATTTAACATTTAAGAGAAATTAAAACTCGGTCCGTTCCATGTGTGTAAACACTTAAGTTTAGACCAGTGTCTCTAAATCTGTGAATCTGTGTTCTGTGTGTTTGTGTGTCTGTTTTGCAATCTGTGGTTATATACCAGTGTTTTGCAATCTGTGGTTTATATACCAGTGTTTTGCAATCTGTGGTTTATATACCAGTGTTTTGCAATCTGTGGTTTATATACCAGTGTTTTGCAATCTGTGGTTATATACCAGTGTTTTGCAATCTGTGGTTTATATACCAGTGTTTTGCAATCTGTGGTTTATATACCAGTGTTTCGCAATCTGTGGTTTATATACCAGTGTTTCGCAATCTGTGGTTATATACCAGTGTTTCGCATTCTGTGGTTTATATACCAGTGTTTCGCAATCTGTTGTTTATATACCAGTGTTTCGTGGTTTATATACCAGTGTTTCGCATTCTGTGGTTTAAATACCAGTGTTTCAAATTCTGTGGTTTATATACCAGTGTTTCAAATTCTGTGGTTTACATACCAGTGTTTCGTGTTTGTGGTTTATATACCAGTGTTTCAAATTCTGTGGTTTATATACCAGTGTTTCAAATTCTGTTGTTTATATACCAGTGTTTCAAATTCTGTGGTTTATATACCAGTGTTTCAAATTCTGTTGTTTATATACCAGTGTTTCAAATTCTGTGGTTTATATACCAGTGTTTCAAATTCTGTTGTTTATATACCAGTGTTTCAAATTCTGTGGTTTACATACCAGTGTTTCGTGTTTGTGTTTAATATACCAGTGTTTTGCAATCTGTGGTTTATATACCAGTGTTTTGCAATCTGTGGTTTATATACCAGTGTTTCGTGGTTTATAATACCAGTGTTTCGCAATCTGGGGTTTATATACCAGTGTTTTTAAAAATCATTTTTATAGTGTCTAAGTATGTGTATTGCTAAATAGAATTGTCGTTATGTTTGTGTGTGTGTGTGTGTGTCTTGATTTATAATAAAACGTTGTCGTCTGTTTTTCATTTTAAAATTTTGTCATTTAATTTCCAAAAGATGTAATTTTATATTCATGTTTCAGAGGATTAAAAGTGCCTTTTTTTTCAAAAATAGATGCAAAACTAATGTGCACCTCACAGACCTATTTTTAAAATGGTGGTGCATCTATGACCTTACGATCAACGGAGTCCGAAACTTGGAATTTGTTTTGAACATAGACATAGATCTAGTTTTATTGTAAGTGCATGCGTTATTCTTAATATTAAGAATAATCTTTATTATCCTTAAGGAGCTTTGTCTTTCAATTTTTGCATTACACCCAACAATACATAAATAACTATAGAAAACAAAATATACATTCACACCAGATTCACTCAAAAGTTACATGTAAAATGCTTGTATCAGATAGTTGAAGTGTATTTAATGATTTGATTTCCATGGAAACAAATGAGGTTTTGTGTCTGTCTATAATCAGTGTTTTCTATCTCCTTTGTGATGGTAAAATCACAAAATCCTGGCCAAGAGGATTTGTTATTTCTAAATTCTTTTTAGCTTTCTAATGAATGTTTCTCTCAAACAGTTGCCTCAGTGGGGCTTGTTTATTTTTATCAATGACCTTACCAGCAGCATTTTGGATTTTATGAAGTTTATTTATATTTTTTAATGTTCAGATTTCCATATTTGGCATTGGTATTGAAACTTAAAATACTGCAGATGTGAGCAAGGTAAAACATTGCCAAGCCTTTTCGCTAACATTAAAGGAGGATATTTGTCTTATTAATCGTAATTTTTGTTGCACCTTTTTGCCTTCAGTATTTGCAGCAAAATTTAATTTATTGTCTAAGACAGTACCAAGATATTTAAAAGTTTCCAGAGCAGGACAAGAAAAGCCGTCATCATCAGCGATTTTTGTGAAGGGTGTCTTTAAGACAGGGGCGAACTGGGTGTCAGAATCGGCCCGTGCATTTCCATACCATCCGACCCATACGTTTTATATCAAATCTAGATCTATATGATGGACATTCAGTTCTAGGTCTGCCTGTCCTCAAAATCATTATGTTATGTTCGATAATGTATCGATAGCTGTACATATGCATACAGTGAACACTATATCGTTATAGAGAATTTAGACCTAACTTGCTTTTTAATCGCAATGTGTGTAGGCCCTAAAAGGATGAAGCTTTTCAGTAGCTCTGTCTACGCTACGGATGTAGACTATTACATAATTTCGGGAAATTAGCTAGATTAAATTAATTGGCCCTAGAAGAGTCTGAAAAATATTTTTTTTTAAATACGTCGCTCAGAGAGGCTCCTGTTGTAAGACAATACTATCAAAGCTGTAACAATACGCGCCCTAGTGGCATCCATGCGGCCATTATCTTATAAAATACTGACGTTATTTCAAAAAAAGATGTTTACTTTGGTTCTAACGGCCCATTTGTGTACCGGTCCATCGGACATTTACCCGAATGCCCATATAGCCAGCCCGCATCTGCTTTTAGACTATCATCAAAAATTATTTCGCTTGTTGGGTGTATGGAATTCAATTTAAATATTGAATATTTCTATCTGTTTAATATAACCTACCAATAGAGGTTTTTTTTACAAGCCTACTAAAAAATTCTCAAGTTTTAATCAAGAGTTGGTAAGAAAAAAAAAACAGCAAGCGTGTGTGTATTGCGTGTCATCTCTGACGATTACGTACTGCTTTTATTCCCTAATAATAATGACCTGTTATAATCCATATAAAAACGTTCGCGGCTGTAAATTTGCAAAGACTTGCTTTAGTTCGTTCTGTATACAAATAGAGTTTCTCCCAAACCCAACAGAAAAGAAATAAACGCAAGGGCCATAACTTGAAGCGTTGTTGATAATCGCAGGTAAGAATTATCTGCAGTTTATAGCTGTCTGAAAAATTCATTGTCTCGGTATAATTCTACGTGTTAAGGTCTAACACAGTCCTTGAGTTAAAATTATGTATTTAAGCCCTTAAGATTTGTTAACAACTAATCGCCTTGGTCCCTTTCCCTTGGGCCATCCGATCCATCACTTTTAGACTCTTAGTATTGGCTAACATTTCTCTGGACACATTTTTTTATAATTACCATTTTGGGTCTACCTTGCTCCTGAGATCTCTGTTACATATCAGTGTTGTCGAGAATTACCTGTATCGAGCTGGTGGTGGAGGTTAAAGAGTTAAGAAGCACCCAGGGCCAAAACCAGGAGGCGCGATGGCTGAGTGGTAAAGCGCTTGGCTTCCGAACCTGGGGTCCTGGGTTCGAATCTCGGTGAAGAGAAGGATTTTGAATTAGGGGATTTTAGGATGGTGCCCCTGAGTCCACCCAGCTCTAATAGGTACCTGACGTTAGTTATGGAAAAGTAAAGGCTGTTGGTCGTTGCGCTGGCCACATGACACCCTTGTTAACCGTGGGCCACAGAAACAGATGACCTTTACATCATTTGCCCCATAGATCGCAAGGTCTGAAAAGGGAACCTTACCTTTTACCTCACCCAGGGCCAAATCTGACATTGAAATTCGCCGCTGCCTATAATTTCTTTGCATTTTAATTTTTTTTAATGATAATGAGCTAACGTACCATTTAAATGAATCCTAAAACATTCTGACATTGACCCAATCAGCATCCTCTTTCCTTCTAAATTTTAATCAAAATAACGAAACTCTTTTTAAAAATAATTTCTGTGCTTTGATAAATGACTATTTCTGAACGTTTCACACACGCACAAACGGAAGAGATAAATACTTGTTTGCTTTTATTTTAGTCTCTATTGTCTCTTTTATCTTATTTGATAGATTTAGAAGATTATTGAAGTCCTGTAGATTACAGTCGCTTAAGTCAATAAGAGTATTCCAGTCTAGGGAACCTACGCTAAGCTCGTGTCTTGGTGGTTCTATAAATCAATGGAGTTTAATCAACTCATGTACATTGTAGTCGATAAGAAAACTTCTAAAACAAATAGGATTCATTACGGGGTGAGAAGGGGGGATGAGGAGCCGAGGGGGTTGGGTGACTTCCACAAACATACAAATGTTTAAACAGCCCTGGAATGGTGCCACTATGATTTAAGACGTTTTTTTTTATTTGACTGAGAAGCAAACACAGCTTGACCTTACCACCGAAGCAGATCTAATTGTTTAGTCAGAAGCGTCAGCTGATACTTTTGTATGGTCAGAGGTGTCGGTCAGTAGACAATTTTGTGACACTCAAGTGAGACATGGTACGTACTAATATTGTTACAGTTGGTGAAGTTTATTTGACTTCAACTTCAATGTGACGGTGCGTGGCTTTATTTGTACTGTAAACATTTAAGTTACTAAGTTACTTCTTGTATGGTCGTTTAATTATACAGTGATCTTTTTTTACAAAGATTGTATCAACTCACTCTGTCTGTCTGTCTGTCTGGTTTGCTTCTCCGACACCCAATCTCGGATCAAGCTGAAACTTTGCACGATCATTTCTTTTACCTGACAACACAAGAATCAATTTAAAAAAGTAACCAATTAGTTAATTGGTAGTTGTTTTTTTTTTGTTTGGTATCTTTGAAACATGCTGTTGTACTTTATCTTGTGACTTTGAAACATGCTGTTGTACTTTATCTTGTGACTTTGAAACATGCTGTTGTACTTTATCTTGTGACTTTGAAACAGGCTGTTGTACTTTATCTTGTGACTTTGAAACATGCTGTTGTACTTTATCTTGTGACTTTGAAACATGCTGTTGTACTTTATCTTGTGACTTTGAAACATGCTGTTGTACTTTATCTTGTGACTTTGAAACATGCTGTTGTACTTTATCTTGTGACTTTGAAACATGCTGTTGTACTTTATCTTGTGACTTTGAAACATGCTGTTGTACTTTATCTTGTGACTTTGAAACATGCTGTTGTACTTCATCTTGTGACTTTGAAACTTGCTGTTGTACTTTATCTTGTGACTTTGAAACACGCTGTTGTACTTTATCTTGTGACTTTGAAACATGCTGTTGTACTTTATCTTGTGACTTTGGGTTAGTTTTGGACTTCCCTCTGACGTCATGACTTCGCTGCTTCCCTTTTTTTTTTTTTTTGGGGGGGGGGGCATAGTTTGAGAAACGCTGATCTAATGGTTCCTTTTAGTTTAAGATTTGAACACATCTAGTTGGCCTACATAGGTCTAGGCTTTCTCTGGATAAATCGGCTGGCTCATTTATATAATGACGAAAATATGTAGGCCTATGTGTTTTTATTACATAACATTTCGAAACAAGTAGCGTATTCTGTTAGACATGAATCTAGGTGTTACGTTTTGACTGTAATGTTTCAAACCAATGATGCCAAAACTACGGCCAGCAGACCATATCGGGTCCCTAACACAGTGCTATTCGAGCCTTTTGTCAACGATAAAGCATTAAGGCTCGGTTCCATTTTTTAACGGTTATAAACCCCTTGAGAAGTGGTAGTTGCCCCTGGGTCGAAAAAAGGCGATCCCCACTGTCATATGCATTAAATGTAACCCCTCAAGGCGTTAGAAAACCTGATGTCTATGTGCAATGCGACGGTCCTCGACTCATAACAGAATTAGATTCTACCTAAGTCAATTTCACTAGAGGATTTTCTGTCAGATCAAGCTTATTTAGAAAAAAAAAAAAAAACAACGGTGCTAGTGTGTATCTCAAACAATGTAGATCTATATCTTTTAATGACTTTCCTTTCTCTGATTGTCTCTCTGAATACAATCTAATACTAGTCAAGGATGTTACACCTCTAAAGGAAGTCGTTGGAACACTTCCGGTGTCCCCAGGTCCAGCGCTCAGCAAAACGTGCTTGTCATCAAACGGCTTTACATTTGATTTTATTACCGTTGAAAGTGAGTACCATGCTTTGATGTGTACCGCAATCAATGAATCGATGCACTGCGACCAGAAATCGGCTGCGGGAAAACGAGGATAGCAACAACAACAAAAGAGAAGGGGGACAACCACTCCTGTTTTTTCATCGTTGCGAATATATGAGTACATTTCCATTCCCCCTTCCCGTCATACCCTCCTTCTCCAAGTGTACTATCGTCTGCTGCCTGGAGCGCCGACTAGTTTTAAATCAGTACTAAAGGGAGTTAACATCTTTTCTGGGTGATATAAAAATAATATTATTTGTGTGCGTTAATAAATCTTATTTGACATGATAGTAAGTGATTGTTCAATATACAACTAATATTTCATCATATCTAATGGAAATTCTGACTTCATATTATGCTCTCTTATCATACCTGATGTTTATATCACATAGAGGTGTTTGTTCAACCATCATATATTGTACTATGAAATAATGTGTTACTAATTAAATTAACTATTTAATAAGTTCAGATAAATTTTTATTTAGCCATGAAGATGTACATAATATCTTATATGAGCTCTGAACTGTCCTTCAAATGTCTCGGTGATCCCGGGTTCGAACCTGCCCGAGGCCATCACCCACAGTCCCTGCAGGAGGTTTGGGTTAGGATGTAATAATGTTCAAATCTGCAGGACCATCCAAAACATGTAGACCTAAAACAATGATTTAACAGCACTAACAATGTGTACAGTAGTTGTTGTTTTTCCTTAATAAACTTTGGTTTATTCGACAAACTATTGTCACAGTGGCTATAGGAGAGAGTTATAGGCTATAGGAGAGAGTAGATGAGAGTTAGAGGCTATAAGAGAGAGTAGGATATAGTTATAGGTTATAGGAGAGTAGGAGAGAGTTATAGGCTATAGGATAGAGTAGGAGAGAGTTATAGGCTATAGGAGAGAGTAGGAGAGAGTTAAAGACTATATGAGAGAGTTATAGGCTAGAGTAGGAGAGAGTTATAGGCTATATGAGAGAGTAGGTGAGAGTTATAGGCTGTAGGAGAGAGTTATAGGCTATAGGAGAGAGTAGGAGAGAGTTATAGGCTATAGGAGAGAGTTATAGGCTATAGGAGAGAGTATGTGAGAGTTATAGGCTGTAGGAGAGAGTTATAGGCTATAGGAGAGAGTAGGAGAGAGTTATAGGCTATAGGAGAGAGTTATAGGCTGTAGGAGAGAGTTATAGGCTATAGGAGAGAGTATGTGAGAGTTATAGGCTGTAGGAGAGAGTTATAGGCTATAGGAGAGAGTATGTGAGAGTTATAGGCTATAGGAGAGAGTTATAGGCTATAGGAGAGTTATAGGCTATAGGAGATAATAGGAGAGAGTTATAGGCTATAGGAGAGAGTAGGAGAGAGTTATAGGCTGTAGGAGAGAGTTATAGGCTGTAGGAGAGAGTTATAGGCTATAGGAGAGAGTAGGAGAGATTTATAGGCTATAGGAGAGCTATAGGCTATAGGAGATAGTAGGAGAGAGTTATAGGCTATAGGAGAGAGTAGGAGAGAGTTATAGGCTATAGGAGAGAGTAGGAGAGATTTATAGGCTATAGGAAAGAGTTATAGGCTATAGGAGAGAGTTATAGGCTATAGGAGAGAGTAGGAGAGAGTTATAGGCTATAGGAGAAAGTTATAGGCTATAGGAGAGTTATAGGCTATAGGAGATAGTAGGAGAGAGTTATAGGCTATAGGAGATAGTAGGAGAGAGTTATAGGCTATAGGAGAGAGTAGGTGAGAGTTATAGGCTATAGGAAAGAGTTATAGGCTATAGGAGAGAGTAGGAGAGAGTTATAGGCTGTAGGAGAGAGTTATAGGCTATAGGAGAGAGTAGGAGAGATTTATAGGCTATAGGAGAGTTATAGGCTATAGGAGAGAGTAGGAGAGAGTTATAGGCTATAGGAGAGAGTAGGAGAGATTTATAGGCTATAGGAGAGTTATAGGCTATAGGAGAGAGTTATAGGCTGTAGGAGAGAGTTATAGGCTGTAGGAGAGAGTTATAGGCTGTAGGAGAGAGTAGGAGAGAGTTATAGGCTATAGGAGAGAGTAGGAGAGATTTATAGGCTATAGGAGAGAGTAGGAGAGAGTTATAGGCTATAGGAGAGAGTAGGAGAGAGTTATAGGCTATAGGAGAGAGTAGGAGAGAGTTATAGGCTATAGGAGAGAGTAGGAGAGAGTTATAGGCTGTAGGAGAGAGTAGGAGAGAGTTATAGGCTATAGGAGAGAGTAGGAGAGAGTTATAGGCTATAGGAGAGAGTAGGAGAGAGTTATAGGCTATAGGAGAGAGTAGGAGAGATTTATAGGCTATAGGAGAGAGTTATAGGCTATAGGAGAGAGTAGGAGAGAGTTATAGGCTATAGGAGAGAGTTATAGGCTGTAGGAGAGAGTTATAGGCTATAGGAGAGAGTAGGAGAGATTTATAGGCTATAGGAGAGAGTAGGAGAGATTTATAGGCTATAGGAGAGAGTTATAGGCTGTAGGAGAGAGTAGGAGAGATTTATAGGCTATAGGAGAGAGTAGGAGAGATTTATAGGCTATAGGAGAGAGTTATAGGCTGTAGGAGAGAGTTATAGGCTATAGGAGAGAGTAGGAGAGATTTATAGGCTATAGGAGAGTTATAGGCTATAGGAGATAGTAGGAGAGAGTTATAGGCTATAGGAGAGAGTAGGTGAGAGTTATAGGCTATAGGAAAGAGTAGGAGAGAGTTATAGGCTGTAGGAGAGAGTTATAGGCTATAGGAGAGAGTAGGAGAGAGTTATAGGCTATAGAAGAGAGTTATAGGCTATAGGAGATAGTAGGAGAGAGTTATAGGCTATAGGAGAGAGTAGGAGAGTTTTTTTTACAAATGAGTAAATAAAGCTGGCGTTGGTCTGGTAAACATATTAAGAAATAAATGCATCAGTGTCAATACTCCTTGCAAGAATTCGATCTTAAAAGCATGCTGATGTCGATATATTGATACCTGATATCGGTTGGTTCACAATACGCACTGGCCTGTATATTTGTTTTTTTTATATAAACTGTTTAGCACTTTTTTTCAGTAGTCGAATGATTTATAGGCTTGAGAGTACGACTTATGAATGTGTCTTTGTTAATAAATTATTCGTTGTATTTTTTATAAGGAAAGTCCTGTCTGTGCATAGTCATTGCTACAGTTAGCCTAATATCAAATCAAGTACTCAGAAAGAAAAGAAAATATCGCTTTTAAAAGTAGCGTATAATATAGTTTAATAATAAAGCCTTTCTTCGAGTCAGATTACGGATGAGTGCAGTGTTTCACGTTGTTATGAAATCCTAGCTGCGAAGCCTGCGATCTACACATTTTGCCACCTTCAATGCAGACATAACACTTGTCTGCCGTGGTCGCTGGGCCGGATTTAAGTAAACGGAGGCCTCGGGACAGGATTTGTGTGTAGGCCCCTACACTTTTTCTAAAACGTTCATAAAAATTCACTTATTAATCAGAATTGTATCTAAAAGCATGCAGACTTCAAATAAAGAAATTTGAGCACTTTTAATTTTAATCTCATTTTCCTTCTTTTTTTAAAGAAAATATTGGTGGAGGGTAAGGCGCTGGCTTGACGCATTGTAGTAAATCCGGATATGCACTTGTATAAATCTATTACGAGCACGCTTTGTCGGACTATAGCGGACGGGCATCCGCACTAACATCGTTCTTTGTAATGCGGACTTGGCAACGTATACCCATGATAGAGCGCAGACATTTAGTGAAAGTGTTCAAGAAGTCTTAGCTGCTTTCTGTATATTAACTCTTTCTCTCCGTAATTATGTACCACATTCTGGTGGAATCAACGTTGTTATCGTCACTTAGGAGAGAAAGAGTTAACCATTCATACAGAAGGGTCAAGAGAGCCACTGTTTATAGGCAGGCGGAGCGATTTATTCCGCCACACACTCTCGTGTGAGAATAGCCGACTATAAAATAGGGGTAAAAAGATATCGCCTTTTTAATGTTTATATATATAAGTGAGTAATATATATAAGTCTATGGTTTAGATCTAGAAATCCTTAAAACAGATGCATTCAATAGGTAAAAACATTTCAAGAAAGAATGCAGTATAAATAGTAGAGATGGAAATCGAACCATCTTGTTCAGCTTCGGTTCGGTTCGATATCTTAAGCTCGAGTTCGGTTCGGTAATGAAATTTGGTGATAGCAAAACTAAGATCGTGTAATAAGGTTCGATTTAAATTATTAGCTAAAAACCATAAAAACAATAGAACTTGAAAGTTGACATAATTGTAGATAAAACACAAAATAATGTGCAACGCAGAGGCATAGTGAGGAGGGGAGCAAGAGGGGAACCATTCCCCGGGCGCTACCACTCACATAGAGGCGCCTATGTATGTTCATGGTAAATAGAGGAGGGGGCGCCAAAAAGTACCTTGCCCCCGGGCGCACGTATTGCTCACTACGCCTCTGGTATAACGTACTGGCTATTGCAATTTCAAACATTAAAAAAAACATTGCTGCAGGTCAAAGTTCACAAAACATCGAAGCTGTAAATGTGACGACTAATGATCTGACATTGAACAGAGATAATAGTTGCTTTTAAGTAGCTGAAAGTCAGTTTAACAATCAGGGCTACATGTTGCATTTGAGAAATGTCAGCATTTACAACAATTTCTGTTTTTTTTAAGATCGTCCATTGTCACTGCACACACTGAAAATACCATTTCACTGGCAGTACTTCTGACAGGAATAGCCAACATTGTTTTAACAATCGATGTCATAGTTGGAATGTCCGAAAAACATTCTCTTTACAAATTTGAAAGGCATCGCTGCCAATCAAAAGCAATGCCAAATATTTAAGTTCATGTCTCGTGTCATTACTATCAACATTAAACAAATGAGTCACAGCAGTCTTAAAGTCTTCTAGTAAATAAATTGATTCAATGTCAACTTTATTGTTTTTGGAAAGAAGCTGTTGAATCGAAAGACTATATTTGCCCAAACTGTCATAATTTGACATTGATACCACGTGGCGTGTGAAGAAGACTTAATTTTGTATACACGCGTCTTATTAAACAAAGTCGCGATCACAAAAGACAAATATTTTAACAAGCAAGGCTCAGTAAGTGTGGAAATGATGAATATATATTTTGTTTCATCCGAGTTGTAGAGAAAAGCTATTTTAAATCACGCATACTGTCATTGTCTGAATTCTGAATCATTCTATTATAAGTAAGCTTATGGATATAGCTGAGAACGAATATTCTTAGAGTGTAGCCCATATATGTCAATGAAACTTTACGTCAGCTCAACATAATATATATATACATATATCCATATATAGTGAAAGAAAAACTGGTCGCCCCCACCTCCGTTACATAGATGTAATAAAACGGGACCTCAAATCAGTGAACATCAATACTGACCATTGGGAAGACATAGCTCTAGACCGCACCAGATGGAGAGAGACAGAGATCAAGAAAGCTATGGACAGTGAAAGAACATGGGTCTCCGCTCAGGAAGAAAAACGTACAATACGAAAAATGGCCAGCTCCTCTACCACCGAAGCAAAAGCCACCTTAACCTGCGCTATCTGTGGACGGGAGAGTCTCTCCAAAATAGGGCTCCACAGCCACATGAGGAGGTGCGCGAGATGAACCAGAGTCGTTCTACGACTGAAGGAGGCCAATAATATAGTGAAAGATGTCAAATCGGTCGTAGTTTCCCATCAACAAATAGATGTACCTCAAACAAATGTTCTAACTAAATTGACTAATGTGTTCTTTCTTTTTTTTTTTTCAGAGGAAACAAAGTCAAAAAGAAAAATTTGTCACGATACATTCATTGGGTACCAGTTACTAGCATAAAGTCACTTGATACAAATGCGACTCAGAACATTGACAGTTGGCCCACGGACAACAAAAGGTCCCATAGATTGACTTTGTCTAGAGTGCCCCTGTGTCCAAGTCTGGTTTCCATAGACGATGACAATGTCAGTACTTCATCACGCTGTACCAAAATGCTACCCATCACGCGCGCCACGACTAACGCTGACGAAGAATTCGTGAATTGGAACCGAGGCAGTTCCAACGGACTAAGACAAGTTCGTCTGTCCACTGACTGGCAGGCTCGAGGCAAGCATTCGGACAGTTTGCGGCACGCTCTTTACACAGGCTACAGCTATTCCCTGGTTGTTCCAGTCGACCAGATATCTGAAATCCTACGATCGTCACCTTCACTGGCCGTTAGGTCATTAGGAAGTGGACGAACATGTTGGCGAACTTTAAATGACGTCAACGTACGTATTCACGCCGGACACACATTCCGGCCTGGAAGAAATTACGTCACTAAGTCCAACGGAATAAACGAACATGGCGGGGAAAACACTCGCCACTTATCTTTTCGAAATGGCTACCTCCACAAGAAAGGGCGAGAATGTCCACAGCTACCGAAAGAAACTTTTCTGAGTGTTAAACACCTTACCTCTGACACTATGTCATCTCATGAAGCCCACCCCAACGCAATGCTTCTCTCAGACGTCACTAGTCCGTCGGCAAGTTCGAAAATGCCTCCTTTAAAATCAGGTTCGAAATCCTCGGAAGTCAAACATGTCGTCAAAACGCTGTCACCGTCCAAGCATGGCTACCACCCCAGGAGTCAGTCCCCTACGTTTAAATGTCTAGTGGCAGCGTCCGAGCTTCTGCAAAAAGTCAACATGTCCGACGAAATAGAACACCCGCGATTTTACTCCCCGGAAGTCAGTCAGCCAAGTGAAGGCGCAGGCGAAGAAGAAAGCTCACCACGTGACCGACACCCAAGTCTGACTAATAGCGAAGATATAAAGCGGATAATTCTTCCTATCAGTATTGATCTAAAAAATCAACAAAGACATCGATCCGATCCAAAGCCCGCCAGATGCAAGGTACTAAATCTGGAACCACTGCGCACAGAAAGGCATGGGTACATCAAAGAAGGGATTGCGCAAAGTAAGGCGCTAAACTCCAGGTCTGAGATCGAGGCCAGCACATCTAATAAGTTGCCGCCTGACCATGTCAGTGATAGATCTAGTAAACCATCAAATGTTTCAAATCAAAACCCCGAAGATAGTAGGACCGCGAACTCCATAATGTGTGAAGTTGAAACTAACCCAAGGAACGGACGTACGACACACATTCATTTATTTCTTCCTAATATTCTTCAAGGTAGAAACAAGATGACATGCCATTCAACTGACTTGGTTCTTAATGGATCGAGTGATCAACATGTTAATGATAGTGCAGATGACCTTGAATCTTCACTTAGTGAAAAATCTGAAAATGACCAGCCCATAACAAACAGCCAGGCTAACGACTCTCCGCAACTACCTGATAAAACTAACCGCAAGTTGAGTGACACATCCCTGATCCTACCATCTGGCGTAAAAGTCAGTGACAAAGTGGCAAGGAAAACGTTAAAAGTTGACAAGCCTTCTGCGAGACATTCTGTCAAGGCAAAGGTGAATTATTCTCGCAAACGTCGAGTTTCTGTCTGCACCGACCCTCAAAAGTCGGAATCATCTTCCGGAAGAAAGCAAGGCTCCACCCAATCGTCTGCACGCTCAGAGCACCAATTACAAAGCGAAAGACTGAAGAAACAATTGGATGAGTTCCCAACTTTAATATCACTGAACTATTCAGAATTGTAGATTGTAGAGCACATTAACAACTTTATTTCATTATAATTGAACTGATACGAAGTAAACTGTAAGAGTCTATGTAGAAAAAAAAACAACTTTTTTGTTTAACATAAAATACCTCGGCCCTTCGATGCTGGCATACTAACCCATCAAATTGGGTGGATGTCTGGTCGTCACAATTCTGCCAAGTTTAACCCTTTCCCGCTTCCATTCCGTGCAGTCCTACAATAGACCTGTACTAGGATGTACGATTTTTTAAGTAACGTCTGAAACGTAGAAATTATTTATATATATATACTTTTTAGTAGCCTAATTCAAAGGTATATGTGCTGCACACTAATTCTTTACTCAATGAGAATAAGCTACACATTATCTGAAACTCCTGTCGTGACTGACGAGACTTATTCCCTTAAAGCACGTGAAAGAAATTGGGCAATGTGTTTTAATGTCTCTTTGTCCCCGTTCTACTGCAATAACTCGTATCCAGACATGGACCAATTCTTTCTTTCTCACCTTCTTGTTCCTTCTCGTGCAAGACGCGACATTCTCACAAAATGTGGTCTATTGTTTCTTCGCCCTCTCTGCAATGGCGGCGTCCTTTGTCATAATTCTCTCTGAATCGCTCAAAGTACACGCCAATCGGGCAATAACCGACTCTGAACTGGGCTAGGACGGCCTGTTCTTCTCGCTTTAATTGCCATCATGTACCTATACATACTGGATTTTTCCTCTGCCTCTATAATTCTCTGCCATTTTATATGTATACAAAATGTACATGTTTAATGCGATAGGTTCTGGAGCGAGCCTTCTTTTTAGCGAAATTTGATTGCCTTCTTTCACTTGTACCTGATGCGCCGCTGTCCTGTGCATGTGTCCGAGCTCTAATTTGTAAGAGGGAACAAACTTTTGGTTAGATAACAGAGACAATGCAGAGAATAATGCTAGAGTTCGTCTTGATCGTAATTGGTATATCAAAATGAGGGGAGATAAGTTACCTTTATTTCGTAGCGTGAACGTTGCAGACAGCTGCAGTTTGGTTTGTGTTACTAAAAGTGACTTAGGTTTAAGTTGTCGCGCTGTGATCGTTTAGAGTAGGCTATAGAGCCTACTTCCAGGGCCGGCCTTAAGCATAAGCAAACTAGGCAGCGGCCTAGTCCCTCCAGTTTGTGGGAGCCTCGCACATGACCAAAAATAAAATAAAAATAGAATAATTAAATAAATGTCGTAATTAAATTTTTTCGCTGTTTTTAATTTCATCTGGAGCAACAATTTCACTTCGTCTAGGGCCTCCAATTATCAAAGGCCGGCCCTGCTACTTCTACTGCTCTTCCTGGAAATCCGACGTAATGCTTTTTTTTTTTTGCAGGGGGTGTGGGAGGAGATGAAGGTTGGCAGTTGGCATAGATAGGCCTATATTCGAAAAACAACTTTGTTTAAATTCTAAAAGGTTCTCTGATAACTTTCAGGAACATGTCAATCAGAGACATGTCTGTTCTATTCTGTTCCCCATCAAGGAGTAAAATAAACTTCGAATTTTTTTTTTTGATCGTCGAAACATCCAGTCATTTATAGACGGAAAATTCAAATATATAATCAATGTTAAATGCATTATAAAGGAACCTGTTTGTAGTAGGCAAGGTCAGGGGCCCGGGCATTTCTATAAAATTCGGCCCACAAATTCTCTATTATGTGATGGGCATCCATTTCTAGGTGTATCGGTCCTTAAAAATCATTAAGTATGATAATGTATCGATATGCATGCATACAGTGAACTCTATATCTTAATAAGCAATATAGCGTCTTTTTAAATCAGCAATTATGTAGGCCCTAAAAAGATTAAGCTTATTAGTAGCACTGTCTACATTCTACATTTTATTTTCGGAAAATGTGTTCGATTAAAATAGTATTACACTGCAATGTCTGTGAAAGATTTGTTTAAACACGACGCTCAGATGGCCTGTTATACAAATAATAATAATAATATAATAAGAATATTATAAAACCTTTAACAACTTGATATGTACCATAATGACTTCGATCAGGCCATTTCGGTGGCCCTACCGGCCCATCGAGCATTTGCCCAAGAGCCTGTATAGCCAGTCCGCCCCTGGGCAAGGTGTTATATGCATAATAATTAAAAGTTTCTGGAAGTGGTAACCGTTTTTTAAATCTTTTTTTTTTATTTAAAAAAAAAAATTAAATTTGATAAACTTTTTTTATATACAAAAATGGCCCCCCAAAAGAGGAAAAATCGTTCCCTCTGTGTTATACTAAACATTTAATAGGCCTACGTTTCGCTAAAGCTATCGCGCTTTCAATGTCTAAGTTCAGCATTATTCTGTAGCAGGTGGAAACGGCTATTTTTGGTATTCTGAAAACAAACCCTTTCGTTATGCAATCATATTTTTTTTTATTCATAAATGTAGGCTACACATTTTATACATATTAATATTGTAAAATGTTATAAAGTATTTTACTAATTATAGCAGTTGTGAAAAAGTAATTAATTGTTCATTACATTTAGATCCCTATACATAGCCTAGGTAAAAATGGCTTCGTCATATCTCAAAAGAATATGTAACTATAGTATATATATGGAGTGCTGGCTGGGTGGTAAAGTACTTTGCTTCTGGAACCAAGGATCCGGGTTGGAATCCTGTGATTTTTAATTTCGGGATACTTAGGGTACCGATGAGTCCAGCCAGCCCTTGTAGGTACCTGACATTAATTGGGTAAAAAGATGACAGTTGGTCGTTGTGCTGTCCACATGATACCCTCGCTAATGGTGAGCCACAGAAACAGATGACCTTTACATCATCTGCCCTACAAATCGCAAGGTCTGAAAGAGGAACTTTACTTTTGTAATATAAATTAACGAAAAAGTTGAAAAATGTTTTAAAGCACATCATTTGGTGTTGGGAGGTTGTTTTTTTTCTTTAATCAAACATATGCATTGTAATAAATTGAGTATGTGCAAACATTTACCCTTTTTTTTTTTTTTTGTAATATACATTCTGTATGAAGGTATGGTGTAGTTACTGGTGTACTTTGGTAGATTCTATTTATAGTTTTTGACAGTAGCTTCGCGAGGCGCATTTAGCACCTGGTGACACCCAACAGGGAGTGACACCAAAGTATTAAAAAAGGCTCTAAAAAAGAAAAGAACAATTTCTATGTTACGAACTATTGATCCAGGGTCATTAAAACCTAACTTTAAAAAACAATAGCATTGTAAAATTCACGTTAAAAAATAAATGCTCTCAAAGTGTACAATTCAATGTAAGTAAAATTTAAACCATATGAACAAAATGTACTGAAACTCGAAATAGTTTGGTTCACATTTTGTGTGTGTGTGTGGTAAAAGTAATAGTAACATATCAGTTTTGGTAAGCAATAAATAATCCATTCAATGTCATATCATATTACAAGTTAGGAAAGATAAGCGTGAGAAACGAAAGAAATATATATTTAGACATCTAAATACATGTAACCATATAAGTTTTTCATGTTCCAACATTTTCTTAATTACAAACTGCAACATTGATCAACCTTCTCTTAGCCAGATTTGTGCTAACCTGTTGGCTATTTCAGTCTGTGCCATGGAGAAGTAATGAGCTGCTCTCAGTTTTTCTGCAATACTATACTGCGTTGTTGAGATAATAGGGTCTGCCTTGACTTAATCCTGTGCGCCCCCAGGGGAGTATAGGGCCGCAACACCACCTCTCCACTGAACTCGGTTCTGAGCAGCTTTCTTTATCTTGTCCTATGTCATTCCAGTATCCTCAGCTTCACTGTGGGTCTGCCCACTTTTCTTGGGGATTCCAAAGTGCCTACCTTACAACATTGGTAGCTGGATTTCTCAGGGTGTGTCCTATCCAGCTCCACTTTAGCTTCTTGGGCTTATGGGATTTTGTCTAGTTCTCTCCCACAAATTGTCAGTAGTTATCTTTTCAGGCCACCTAATATCCTGCGTAGGCATACGTTAACATTAACAAAGGTCTGGAGCCATATTATAGGGTCTGCCTTGCGTGAACTGAATTGGGGCATGTACAGCCATACAACTTTTAAGTTTTTAAGAAAAAAAGTTCTTGAAATAGATTTAAAACAAACAAGTGTCTGGTATTTTATACAAAATTTTATTTCTAGTGTCTACACCAACTGGAAGATTTGATCGATTCTACTATTAACAATACGACCAGCCACATCAGAAACTAAACAGACTAAAACTAATACTTTGGGATAAGACATCTTGGTTACAATGTACAAATACATAGACCTTGAACCTGAACAGGACACACTGACATGAAATGTTATGAACAGTGACCAAAAAAAAATAAAAAAATACAAGAAACCATTCATTCTATAAGAAGTAATTATTTTGATTCAAGTTTATTTCTTTCCAATAGAAGTGTATCCAATGGTAGCACACAGCACTGTTCATTGTTGACACACACACAAACTTATGCATTAAACTACTGAGTGACCCACATGTTCAATCTACACAACAGAATCATCATACTGTATCACAGACAGCATCACTCACAACTACAATTTCCAATCAAATTCGACACACTTATCTCACATGTTGACTGACAAACGAACAGGACTGGACATATTTTAAAATTAAAAACTCCCTTTTGTCCTTGTAATAGCACAGAAATAAATGTGATCCTTTAAACAGGCTACATCAATCAACATGTGAGACAGAGACAAAAAAAAAAAAAAAATGAATACTAAGAACTAAGGAGGACACACAGCACATGCAACAAGATAAATACCCTTAGACTAAAACACCACTTGAATATAGAAGACTACAAAGGTTTTGTCTTGGTATTTAAATGGATCACAGCCATTAATGATGAGGTGGTGGACTGAGTGGACCAGGTCCAGCTGCAGGTACACACCACTGGGTCGATACATATCAATATACAACAATGAACTAACTAAACGTTGAACAGAGGAATGGAGGGTACAACTAAGTATAATAGAGCTATGAAATACATGTCAGTGCTTTAGTCTTTAACCCCATCTCCCAAGGTACAAGTTACCCAGCTGTCTACAACATTCTTGTAGTGCAAAAGTTAAAGAGAAGTTAAAAAAAAAAGAAGCACATAAATATTTTATCAACATTCATACATAAATAATGAACCATGGCTACCGAAGGAAATATATACAAAGAAATGTAGAGCTAAAAAAAAATAATTCTTAAATCATACAACTAACATCATATGAGCTTAAAAAAAAAAAAAAAAAAAAATTTCTTCATACAAGACGTAGCATATTTTCCAGGTGACCTAAGAAAAACAAGGTAATTATGAAACCCATTTCATAAGCACATAATCAAAAGGAATGTCTATAAATTTGACAAGGTTCTCACATGACTGTTATAGAGACCACAATGGTTTACACTCTGGTTTAAAATAAAATGTTCCAAATGTACAGAGAGATGAGATAGATTTACTTCTAAACTATCATGGCAGTTAATCACGGAACTTTCTGTTGGGATTTGGTCCAAATAAAGTCTCTCTGAGCTCTGGTTGCATCTGAAGTTAAAACAAAAAAAGTAATGAATGATTTGGAATTAGGGATCAGTGGTACAAATAAAAACAGCAAGGCATAAAAAAAAATTCTCTTTGAGAAATAATTGTCAACAAATTATTGGTTAAAAAACTGATTTCAGCAAAGAAAAGACTCAGTATTGTTTAAGACACAAACTTTACAAAAGTTTTTTTTAATTTTTCAAAAGAGTAAGCATATACATGAATAGAAATATTTACAAGTTAGTTATTAGATTTCCAGATCTAGAATTGACTATTTAGTTTCATTTATTAATTTAATGAGATAAATTTTAATTAATAAATAAATGGTTAAGCCTTTATGCACCCACTGCATTAAAATAAAAAGCAAAAGGCCTCACCTTTGAGGAAACCAACTTTAACCTTTCATTAAGTGTGTTGTTAATTTTGATTTTATCGCCATGAGCAGACAGGATAACTCCACCAATTCTATGGAGAAAAAAAAAAAGCAAAATAGACAAAATCTAAAATATAGCATTTAGAGTATATAAAAAATTATATATAATAAAATTCTCAACCATTGAAGTATTTAGATTAATTTCTCCTGGCCAGCAAAGCTAGTTTTTTTTAATGCTGAGCTGTAACCTTTTTTCCAGCTGTTGTGCACTGCCAGAGTTATGTTGGGCTAATAGGTTCTGCCTAAGGTGAATCAAATTTGGGCATTCTAAGAGAGTGTGATCAATAGTCTTATAAGGGTGTGTGCACATTGTCTACAGTATGGGGTTTATTCTGTTTTAAAGGTGCATGTCCTATTCCAAGTTGATAGATGATAGGTAGTAAATCTTTGTTGGGGAGGAAATTGTTATTGTCCAGTTTGTTTGGTGTGGTCATTTCTTGTGAATGGCTCAGCCTGTGCTTCCTGGTGAACACGAGCCCCTTTTCTTTGTGATTAATGGTAACAATGACCAGACAGTATACTGATTAACTGGTATGTCCAGTTGCACCATGAATGACCCCACCTTTAGCATGTTTATCCACCTTCATTTCCCACGATGCCTATTTGCCCTGGAATCCATTGTACTGACTGTGATATTAAAAGTTGATATTATATGGTCATTTATTAGGATTAATGTTATGAGCTCTCCTGGGCTAGTACATGTCAATGTTTGAAGAGTAGATTGTTAAGTTATAGATTTAACATTCACATTAACCTAGATTTTATTATCAATGCTATTTTTTGTAGATATATATTTGAACAAAATGTGTTTTAATTTGGCTACTACTTATTTACTATCAAAAGTAGATGAAGATATTGTTATGTATCTCTCTATCCAGGCTCTCTGCAAACTGCACCATACACCACCAACTTAAAGAACTTGACAACTCAGGGCTCCAAAGTAACGTAACACTTTAATAGTTGAAGAAATAACAGCCAATACTGTACCATCCATTTTGCAGTCAGCAATGGTCGCTTCCTTCTTTTCCTTCAATTGGCCTTCACCTGGTTGCATGGACGTCGTGCTTTCATCGCCATCCACGTTGAATTCAGAAAACGTTTCCTTCTTCTCCTCCAGTTAGCCTTCATCTGGTTGCATCGATGTCGTTGTCGCATCGTCATTCATGTTGCACTCAACAAAAGTAGCCTTCTTCTTCTCCGCCAGTTGGTCTTCATGTGGCTGCAGTTATTTCTTGGTAGAATCACCATGCACGTTGGACTTCGAAAATGCCACCTTCTTCTTTTCCTCCAGTTGATCTTCCTCTTGTTGTTGTGACGTTGTGGTTGCATAGCTCTCTTGTCGGTCGGTACTGAGGACAGCCACTTGACACATGGAGAGGTATAAGATGTAAGGGCTGGGGATACCAAGATCGTTGGCCAAAAAGGTGACTTCATAGGACTTTTCAGAGAAGGACTGGGATGGGTTTCAAATCCACAGGACAGGGAATTGTGGAACAGGTCATCATCTTCAGCCTTGTCTGGAGTGCATGCTCGTGGGGCAGGTTGGCAACACTCCTCATGCAAAGGTCCCTCGTCTTCGGCCTCAGGCTTCATTCTGCTTTCTTCACCACCATCAGGACCTCTCTCTCTTGTCTCAGTATCGGGCCGATCACTTGTTGGTTTCAGACCTTGTCGATGACTTTCGTCTTTCAAATGTCCATCAATGTCAACGTCAGACTGCCTTGGATTCTCTTTACCACCATCAGAACTTTCCTCTCCAGTCTTGGCAGCTGGACCAACGTCTGTTAGGTTCGGACCTGGCTGGTATCTCTCGACTTGGATATGTCTCTCAACGGCTTCGTCAGGTTTCAATGGGTCCTCATTATCACCACCAGGACTTCTCTCGCTGAGCTTAGCATCTGGATGAACGTCTGTAGGGTCCAAGCCTCTCTGGTAGCTTTCATCATGTAAACGTCCTTCAGCAACAGGCTTGTAGGCAAAATCAGCGTTCTCTTGATCTCATATCATATATATGTGCTCATATCAGGTAAAGCTTCAGCACAAGATTCGTTCGAACTATGGGCAGCTTCCATTGTCTCTTCATCTGTCTCTTTCGGCTCCACAGGTCTGTACTCCCTGTTTTCAGATTGACAGGCAGCACCACATTCATCAGCATTGCCGTTGTCACTGCATATTTCTTCAAAGCTTTGGGTGGGTATTAGTTCATTGTTTAACGGTGGCGCAGCTCCTTTATCTTTCAAGTCTCTTTGGTCGTACAGGGTTTCTTCCACCACGTCCATCGTTTTGACCACGGGGCTCGTCACTTCTTTCACTGAGGTACCCATCTCTTTAATCTCTCTACTGATGTCCTCGGTGTACATCTTCAGTGTCACACTCATAGCCCGAATGAACTCTCCAAAATCTGGTGAGACTTCAAACAGATACGTGTCTGGATCTTCCTCTTCTTCAACTATACATTCTCGGAGGCGTGCTTGTAAGGTTTCTTTATTTCCGCTCGTTTTCAGATCTAGATCACAGAGTTCTTCCTTCAGTTCTCTAAATTCAAGTTCGTACAGCAGTTTCAGACGAGCCATAGTAGATCCGATCCAATCCGATCCCACTTCTGACACCAGTTGTTCTCTCTATCCAGGCTCTCTGCAAACTGCACCATACACCACCAACTTAAAGAACTTGACAACTCAGGGCTCCAAAGTAACGTAACACTTTAATAGTTGAAGAAATAACAGCCAATACTGTACAATTGGCAGCACGTAACACAAGACCGTACAAATATCTCTTCGATAACACCGTTCCGTCGTATCAACTCTTGCACTGGCCTCTCCGTATCGTTCCGGGCTTGCACTGGGTTCAACAGTTCAGGACTGACTTCACACACTAGGCTCGTTGTGTCGGACTCGATCACAGACCAAGATCAAGACGCCGTTCGTCTCAACTGTACTTGATAGTACTCCGCACTGAACCGTCGTAATGCTCCGTACAGAACCACACCGCTGAACTGTGCTGTAGTCGACAGGACTATAGTGAACCGGGCTCTGAACCCCTGCCTTGAACCGTCTTGACTGCGACACCTCCTCTCTAATATAGGGTCCCTACTGGCCTTCTCGAACAGGACAGAACGCCGCTCGACGTTTCTAGGTGGTCAGATGACTACAACTCTCGTGACACTCCTGAGCTCTGTTCATGACGTCGATCCTTCCCAGACCGCCGTCGATCCTTCCCGAACCACCGTGTTGACACTCGTCTCGGCTGACAGTCGTAACTCGTCACGGTTGACCGCTCGTCTAGCGCTGGCCTGGGGCGATTTGCGTTGGCTGACTACACACACACCACTACCCCCATTTGTGCCACCACCAGGTTTATAACAATATAAATCAAGAGCTAATCAGATTTGATCTATTTGCAATTCAGAAACGATTTTATTTTTGAAAAAAAAACCCAATAAACTTTAGATGGAAACCAGGCATAACTAAATAAATGAATTACCAAAACAAAAACAAAAAAAAAAAAAAGAAATAATAATGAACTCACAGATCTGCTGGAAGGAAATTTTGTTCATCTATAGTTAATTTGACTTCTAGCTTCTGTGTGAACTTTTTATACTGGTCTTGAACTTCTGGGATAATTTTCTAAAGAAATAAAAGAAACAGTAATCAAACAATATATAAGAAATTAATAACATTTTTTCCCTTATTATCCACATCAAAGTGATCTAGTAAAATAAATTAAAAAAAAACAAACTCACTCTCATAAGGTCCAGGTCCTGTTGTCTCACTTGAACTGTGACTTTAGGCTCCAACAGCTGGACTAAAGCCTAAACATTTTTTATAAGAAAATACAGAGTGTACCATAAATAACTACCAGATACACTTAAAGTTTAGAAGGAAAAGCTTCTAAGTTTAACCAGTACAGTACAATAATAAACAAATATAGAATAAATATAACCTGTCATTTTAACAATAAATACCAATATTTTGTCTTTTGACTTCAATGACCTATGTCCTAACCTTTTTACCTCTGTGACTATTTTTATTGCACATGTATATAAAAGAAATTATTCATGTACAGTGTAATACAGAATTAACAAAAAGACCAGGTGCGAAATTCATATTAACAACATAGACTACATTTTTTTAAGTTGAAGATACACAACTAAGTTTTAAAAATAATAGTTTCCATGAACCGTTTGACAACTAGAGTCGCTGGGAGTCACCGATTTTGTGTTGTAAAATTTACACACGCACTGCTAGTTTTTAAATAACTATTTATACATTTACTAACTCTGACCTAGAAGAGCGATAGTGACGCTATTTTTAGGTGTTTATTTTGTATCTGCAGCATGTTGGAATGGATTTTAAGATTTTTTTTTTAAATTACGTTTTCTTTTGCTAGCCTTCAAAATGGAACATATTTAGGTTTATGTGTAGGCTTTAATAGAATAAGATTTTAATGTTTCAGATGTAGAATAAGAATATAATGATTGGCCCATTGGGGTAAGTGATTTAGAGCCAATGAGACCAATAGTAGTGAAAATGAATAAAAAATTGATGCTAGATCCAGTATTGAATATGTTAGATCTAGTCAAACGGGAGATTGGAAGGCAACTAAATATGACTTAATATTATTATGTTTTTGAGCTCTGCAGGCCTATTTAGGACTTTAAACATGATGCTTAACCCTATGTCTATTATTTCTATTATAAAAAGAAGGTTTTTGTTAGTTTTCATTTGTTTTTTTTTTCCTGTGAATTTAGTCATAAAATTGATTTTTTTAAATAACTGAGTTATATCCCTTCTCTTTGGGATGGGGTAGATAGTTTCTGACAACTGCTTAGTGGTGAAAGGATTAATGATATTTTGAAGTGTTTTTGAACAGCTTTGACTGTGTGTCTTAAATAAGCTCCGTGTGCATGTTTATTTTTGGTTTACTTTGAAGCTCAACATTCAATAGGATCCCAAGAGGTTGTGTTATTTCATAGCTATCTTTGTTACATTACCTGCATAGTTAGCTTGATCATGGTATCTCTATACCTAGAAGGATCCTCGGATGCCATTTTATATGCAGTTTTTCTTGCATCATCAAGAAGTTCCTTTAAAGAAAAATTATAATAATAATTATAGTTATGCGTAAAACAAAATAATTCTGCTATCTGTGGAAAATGTAACAAGTTTTCGTGATATTCTGACAGACGAGTTCAGTGAATGTAGTGAATGACTTAAGTGACATGCACTAGAAAAAATGTTGACATGCCGAGTTATTTATAAAAGAACAATGCTGTAACTCATTTTTTATCCATAAAATAGTTGCTTTAATATGCACTGAGCTACTCAACTTCGCATTAGTTTTATTACTTTATGAGCGAATGAAAAAAAAACACAACTACAACAGAAAATGTAAATGTTTCTTCCTGAAAGCAAGATTAAATAAAAGAACAATTTAACAACAAGTAAAAGACAAAAATAATGTTATTGTTACAAATTAATTATACTACAATATAGATTTTTTTTTTTTTTTAATATAGCAAAAAATTTACATTCAATAATTCCTCTTTTCTCTTCAGAATTTGTAGACGAGAGCTGTTCAGTAGATTTGACTGCTGGCTGTAAAATGAAAAGGTTTTGTTTTAATTAGTGAAAAATATATAATAATAATAATTTGGTTTATTTTCATTAACGCATATATGCCTATTACCTTTTGACATTATTTCAAGGTAGACAATTATTATCCTATTTTCTACTAAACTAATGAGCATAATATGAAATTACCATCAAAGGCCATTCATGGTAGAAAATTATTTTAAGAAGTAAACAAAAGACTATCCAATGCACCCAACTTGTGAAGTTACTTATATAGAGGCTCTTAAAAAAAAGTGTTTGTAAGATTCTTGCTAAAGCAAGTAAAGCTTACATTTTCTTTTGCAACTCCACTTGTTTAATTTTCTTGTCATAGTGGTCCATAATTTTGGCTCTTGCTGTTTGAACCAAACGGCCTTTCTCTAAGTTAAATTCCTCCTCAGCCTATTAGAAAATAAAATTAAGAGGCAAAATGAAGTACTTTTATGGTATCTAAGATAGTCAAACTATTTGTATACATCAATTTCAAGTTATCAGGTCTAGGAGAGGCAAAGAGGACCTTCTTAGATACTGACCTTTGCATCAATCTCTTCGACTTTTTCAGATGCTTCCTGATCAATGAAAGCAATCATATGGGCAATCTGTAAAAAAAAAAAAGAAAAAAAGGACATACATATAAAATTTGTTTAAAAATATAGGAGAGTATGATAGAGAAAGATACCACACTGAGAACTTGAAATGGCATGGGATATTTTCACCTGTCACCAGTGTTTGTTTGTTTTTGAGTAAGCAAATTGGATTTGTATCTACCACACTACCACATAGTATTAGACCAAGACCAATCATGTCCAATGCAACTTTGACACAGATTGTATGAACTTGGGAGAAAATTATGCCATTTCTGCCTCGCCTATAATATTGCAAGTGCCAATATGAATATAAAACAAAAGCGCTGGTAGTTAAACATCAAATAACCAAGGTCACTCTTTCTAAAATCTAACATATAAATAAGGACATTGTAGTTGTACACAATGCAATAAGCCCCGTTGTAAAGGCACTGCTCAGAATGACTTGAACAAATACTGGTAGCGCACTCAGCCACATTTTTTTCAATTTAATAAATACAATTTTAGAGTCAAGATCTAATTCCTTTGACCTTCTACTTGTCATACCAGAGTCGCCAGAGATATATTCCGTGCAGTTAAAGACTTTCAAGCTCAAGCTGTTTTTAACAATGATACTATCAGAATCTCAATTGTAGATTAGATAATCAAGTATTGGTTTTTCATTTTATTGACTAGATCTGGATCTTAGATCTAGATTTACCACTCAAAATATTTGCCCAAACAAGAAAAATTAAAATGCTACCAACAGATAGATCTAGAGTTCTAGACTAGATCTAGAAGTTCTACACATAAACTCCACAACTCGTACATAGAGATCTAGATCTAAATCTAGCGTTCTCTCTGCTGCTTTTTAATATTTATCATTTTAGACATTTATTATGACAATATTCAGAATTATTCATGATTTTCAATGTCTGTTGTCTTTGACCAACTTTGACGTAGAGACAGAGATGAGTCTTGAGTGACTTGGTTGAGACGAGTTGAGAAGTCATCAGTTGAGTCGAGTTTCAGTTTGCATTGGTCTGAATCGATAGTTTGGATGTAAAACTACATCAATATCCTGAATAGCAAAGTTAAATAGAAGAGAATAAAATACAGCTCACCTGCCCTTGGACTTCTGAATCGCTCATTCCAGCCATTTTTCAATTATAAAAGAGATGAAGAAAACCAATAGAGTCACTACTTAGTGAACGTAAGAAACTAAGCTCACAAGACCCACGGAAGTTGAAGTCTTGTGACAATAGACATTGCCAGATATGTCTAAATTGTAATAAATTATTTGTACATTTAAAAAAACAAAGTAATATATATTTAAGTAAAACGTAATTTGAACGATCATAACTATGCATAAACGTTTAATAATAAGTATTTTGATTAACAAACTTTGTATGTGACGATACTTAAGTTCTCATATAGAATATATATATATATATATATATAATCATATACTTATAATTTTAGTTTAGAAACGATAAAGCCGATGTGGCACAAGAAAAGGTAAATACATGTTGTCACACATCACTTAGCTATATATTAAATAGGTCAAATGTAGTGCAGCAAGAAAATAAAAAGTAACATAAACAACACAAAATAGATCTAAGGACAGGGCCGGATTTAAGCATGTAGAGGCCCAGGGAAAAGATTTTAGTGTGGGACTCTACACTGTTTCGAAAGTTTTAATAAAGATCCACTTATAATAAAAATATTTATATCTATAAAAGCATGCTATATTTTAGAAGAAAGAAATAGCTAGAGTAGGCCTACTTTCGTTTGAAATTTACCCTCATAATATTTTCCCTTTTTAAAAAAATATTTATTATGCATATTTTAGTTTTAAAAAAGTGTATATGTTTGAGTTTGTGACGGCCGTGGCCATTGGCAGACTGTCGTAATTCCGGATCTGTACTTGTATTTACTTATTTCGAACTTGCTACAACTACAAGTGAACACTTATTAATCCCGACATTATTACCATTAGAGTTAGCTTTATATAAAGTGTTAGCGTCAAAAATGAGAGAAAAATACTTTAAAGTTTCTGACACGTCAAAATTCTGATATATTTTTCTATTTTGTGGAAGCCCCTTTCTTGTCCCGGGCCTGTAGCCCCGCTTGCCCTCCCTTGAAACAGGCCTGTCTAATGCTAACAATTTTTAGTATTTTTCTGGCTTTAAATCAATTAAAAATTCCTGTCACTGCGACTCATGCTCTTCTTGGTTAGGCTAATCTTAGAATATGCACTGCTGTACCGTGTTTGGGACTCCAACTGAAGGAAAAAACAAACAAACAGAATTGACAAAAAGAGATTTGAGATCACGTTTGATTAGAGTAACACGGTTGTAACACCATTAGTGAAATCACTAAATTTAGAGACTCTTCAAGACAGAAGACTAAAAGGAATAGAAATAAATTAGGCCTAAATCAGTACTTTTTTTGTGATGGTACGCACCGGTACCAGCACTTCTTTCAATGTTGGGAAAAAATATTACTTTCTTGTATTTTAACGTTTATTATTAATTTATTAGTAGTTAAAAGTTAGGCAATCCATCACTGAGTACCGGCACCTATTTTTTTTTACAAAAATAAAAAGCACTGGAAAGAATACATAAATAATAAACAGTAAACTATTATTTACAAATAGAAAAACACAAACTAATAAAATACTCAGAAAGACACAAAGATATAAGGTACACTTCTTATTCCATATGCTAGGACAATTTCGTACAAGTGCTCGATATCTTTCTTTTCTAGTGCCATATTAGAGAATGGACTCATTGATAAGCGTATGACGTAATTATTATCTTTTTAGAAATAATGTCTGTAATTTATAACATAAGAAGATAAGGTTAGGATGACCAAAAAAAAAAAAAGCAACAAAAATAACGTATGATTCAATGCCCTTCAGAGTCTTGACCCTATGTTCCCGTGGTCATTCACTACCCTTTGTCGTCCTCATCTGTCATGCAGGATATATGTCAAATGGTAGCTCTATAGACTACGTAATAGGCCTGTGGAAATTTAAATTATCAACTTTTTTTTTAAAGATCTTGTTTAATTTGGGGTAGGAGCGGCATTTGCTTTCATACATGTAGCGAAAGAGAGGGAGGGGGGAAGAGAGAGAGAGAGAGAGAGCGATGGACTTTTGGTTAAAAGAAAAGTTGGAAGATAATAAAAGAGAACAGATGTTTTAAAAAAAAACATGACGAAGTAAGTCACATTTTATGCATACGCATAGAAACTATAACACACGCTCACTGCTCAGTTCACAGCAAGGACATACAATTGTTTGCAGGGCATTAGAAAATAAGTTCACTCACTAGAAGACCAAAAAAAAAAAAAAGAATAAAAACAAACAAAATAAAAAAAAAAACATGTATAAAGGGAAAGTGCCACACAATTACTGCCACATCTCTCAGTGCTGCAAGATTTGTCCATTTTCTACATAAAACAGAATTAATTTATTACCAATAATTAATAAATAAATTGGTTAATGTTTCTATTGACTCATGTGTTGTTATCGACAGTGAATAATTGTGAAATGTTGGACGTGGGATAAGATCACGTGTACACCATTTGTACCAGACAGACAGTTTTCACAGCCATTAAGACCATTTCATGGTCACTGCTTCTGTCAGCTTCAGGGAAAGTTCTGGTTTTAGCTTTATTAGTGTTTGATTTATGTAGTACGTGCCACGTAGTTATTCTGGATGGTTTGTGTGTCACTACATTGTTAGCTACATAAGAGCCTCATTCCTCTGTCATCCAAATCCAAAACGCTTAGTGGTTCCTGCCCATTGCTCAAATGCATCTTTTCCTATCATAAATAGTTTATATTTTTAACGAGGCAGTTTGATCTTAATCTGTTTTTTCTGGGTTTTTACTTCACCATATAGTTGTTATTCAAAGTATAAAGTTCTTGACCTATAATAAACAACCAGCAACATGAACAGGATTTGACCTGAGTCTCTAAGCAAGGCTCATCTCCCCTTAGCTTAGTACATTTTTCTATATAAAATAAAGTTAATTGATTACAACTAATTGATTAGCTATTTTTTTTATTTTTTTTTTATGGATTCACGTGTTATGAGTTGTCATCCAAAATGAATACTTGTGCTAAGTTTCCACTTGATCCGAGAATGGGAAGTGGGAGAAATAACTTGTAAAAGATTCCACCTAAACAGACAGAGTTAATAAAAAGCTTTGTGAAATAAAAACCGCAGGCCTATAGCCTAGGATTTACAAAAAGTATTTTAAAAAAATACCTGATTCAGGTCTGGTTCACGAAAGATCTTTAAAAACACACTTCAACAGATGGGTTTGTCTGCTTAAACCATTAGATATAAAAAGGTTTGCTTACTTTTTACCATTACTGTAAACAAACAGCGTGAAAGCAGGAAATTTTCACAATTTAGCTCAATGCTTCCTTTTGCCGGACGTCTGGTAATCTTAGTCAAACCAGAGTTTTCCCTGTGTGGCCAATTAGGTAGTATTTTTCCCCAAACATATACATAAACTGTCAAATTTATAGGAAAATCGTTAGAGCCGTTTTCGAGATATTCCTCCGATGAGTGTTCACTGTTCACCCACCATGAAGAGTTTGCAAGGCAAATCAATGCAAGCAAATAAGCGGTGAAGAAAGAACGATGAAAAAACATTTGAAAAGTAGAAATCAAGCATTGCTTTTAATTCTTCAGTCTTTGATAATGTATCATATGTTGTAACGAATTAAGCTGTGATACTCAATACATTGACACGAGAGTCGTTGCCTTAATCACGGGTCAGAACGATAAGTGATCGATTAACATTAACAGAATAAACTAAATTCTTATTTGCTCTTCAGTTTTGAAAGGTAAGCAACAAAGCCGTAAAGTAACCAAGTCTTCGATAGTTCTTTAACACCCACGCAGTTAAGATTTTTTTTTCTAATAATTTCATCAGCGGCGTATTTTTCCCCCGCGTGGATTGCAAAGGTCTCCCCAGTATGTAGTCTTAATTATTATTACACAAGGTTGTTAGTAGTTTCCTTTTTTTTTTCAGTTTACGCCTCTAATCTTAATGGCGTATTTTTTTAATATGAGAAAAATTAAGAAGCTATTAAAACTGTTTACCTAACGTGATGGAGTTGTGTGCTCTTTGGATTACCCTTGTCAATAAACATTTGTTTGTCTTGAGTAATTCTAAAAATGATGGTGTTCTGAATAATATCGTCAAGTGATGGATTCCTATAAATACGCAATGTCTGCTGGGAGAAAACAGCTTTCTCTTCACCAGACTTTGGTAAGTTGCATTTGCTGTCTAGTCCAAGCTGTAGTACTAACATGTAAAGTAAAAACTTCTGTCTGTTACAGGTTATAGTCTATACAAATTAGGTTCCATTTCTGTCTCGTATAATAGAAAATATGTCTCTTATACAGCGCTACTTTCATGCGTATAGCATGCTCAGAGCGCTATGGTCCAATTTGTGGACCAGTGGGTGGAAGGGGTATCTGGGAGAAGGTTTTCTGTGCTGCCTTCAGGCGCTCAGTAAACACAACTCTGACCGAAATTTTATGCTATTGATTGTTGTTCTCATCTCGTATTGCTATTATGTCACATTGTTTTCCAAAAGTAAAAATAAAACTCATTATTTTGACGTTTACTACCAAACTTTTTGTCATTATTACAATCATACCAGTTAGGTCTGAGGTAACATTAGGTCACCAAATAAAGTGTTCTGAGATGTTACAAACGTCTACTCTGATGTGATCAAGTTAACGGAACGTGACTATAGTCAGGTCCTGGTTGGGCCCAGGTATCCTACCATTCCTTAACGCGAGGAAGCGATTAGGCTAAATGGGTAGTAACAATGAGTTAAAGACTCTTGTAGACTCTTGTCTAAAGGAGTGTGGGAGCATTCCCATTGCACAGTGCAGAGTTGTAAGAGAACTGCCACGACTTTGTCAAAATAAGGCGCCGTTCCTCAGGGGACTATTTCATCAATTGCGAGTCCTGCAAGGTTAGCTTGGTCAATTATAGGACAATAGTGTGTGTGTGTGTGTGGGGGTTCCGTTGTGTTTGGCCTTTAGCTAGATTTTCTAGTCTTTGTGTCCGGAGTGTCCGACCCATTGGAAGTAGCAGTGTTAAATATGGACATTAGTTTGGATCTCTTTCCGATAGAGCGCTTCGTAAAACCAGGCATACAGGCCCAGAGTTTCAAGAGCTTCGGCTCAACTTCTTTGGAAGTAAAATGGTCGTGGTTAGATCAGCACACTAACCTATGTTCTAGGCCCTGATTACACGAACGAGCTTATTGATAAACAGAAGAAGAATAAATTATATTTCTGATCATGTCAACAGATCTGGTTGTGTGGTGTGGTCTATGGTCCCGGGTTCGAACTTGTCCACCGCCATTCCCCGCCGTCCTTCAGAAAGTTTGGGCAAGGATGTAATAATCTTCCATTCCGAAGGAACATCCAAAACGCGTAAAGCGAACCTAATCAATAATAGATAACATATTTCTTCAGAACATTTCAAAGATTTCCAACTGCTCAGAATGGTCATCTTAGTCAGCCTAGGACTCATGCTGGTGGTGACTCAAGTTAAGTCCGCTGCCTACGTGAACGACTGGGACAAGCCTTTCAATTTCAACTGTCCGACCGGACAGATTTTATCTTTTGTGTCAAGTATCAACGACAACTATTATGAAGACAGGCGCTGGGAACTCTTCTGTCGCACAGTGGGATACACCAAAGATTGTGTCAAAAGTGGTAAGTTATCTAATAACTTATATGCAGACAATGCTTTTACATGGATTAATTCTTTCATTGTAAATAATACTATGCATAATTTGAACTGGGGGTGAATGTTATCAAAATTATATACTGTATCGGTTGTCGTTCTTATGTTTACACGTGATTGTAACTCGTCCGTAAGAATACCGTAAGAATAAGTGTTATGTAATTATTCAATGTATTAAAGCCATACTTAGTGGACATGGTTTTTGACTTGATTATTATTATGTTCATAACACTGTCTTTGACAAAGGGTTTTCTTTTCGGCTCAAATCTGTGTAGCGCGACCTTCGCGAGGGGCTCTCCAACTCTCTTTCTTTTAGCTGCTTTCCTCTGTGCCAGTGAGTGCAAAATGGAGCCTGAGTTTATCTATAGAGCACTTCTGGGGGGCACCTCAATAACTTATAAAGACCTTGCGATGATATTAAGGTCACCTGTTTCTTTGGCCAACGGTTAACGAGAGGGTGCCATGTGGCCAGCACAAAAACCAACCACCTCAACTTTTCCATTTACTTGGGTGAACTCAGGTGCGCCCTAAAAGTCCCGAAATTCAAAATCCCAGTCTTCACCGAGATTCGGACCCAGGACGCCAAGTTCGGAAACTAAGCGCTTAACCAATTAGCTACCGCGCCCTCCTGGAAAAAAATAAGCTACATTCTTAATATTATCTAAAATTGTGTAGGTTACTTTGTAACTATAAAAATGATTTTAAGACGATTATAAACTTGTGGAAGGAAAGAGATTATAAGGAAATATAAAAGCTTTTTTTCTCCTCCATATCTTTCTCTAAATGTGAAGAAGTCTAAACTAAATACATTATCGGCACCTACCTGTTTACGTGCATTGGCGCTAATAGAGGAAGACAACAAAGCCACTTTTAAAGATATCTTTTAATAAGGCATTTTGAGTTTATTATAGTCTTTATGGGAACTCTGAGAAAGTACATTTACTTTTGGCCCAAAATTGATGTGCAAAAAAAAAACAAAAAAAAACATGCCAGGCAGCAGAACATGAACCCGGTTGGACAGTGGCGTGCCTAGGAATTTGCCATCATTTGGGGGCCCGTGGGGTTTGACATCTTTGGGAGCCCCTGCATTTTTCGTAATATTTAATGTAAGAAACACTCATTAGGGGCCCCCCTGAAGTGGGGGCCCGGGGAATATTCACATTCTCTCTCCCTCACCCTAGCTAAGCCTCTGCAGTTGGCAATTGTTTTCAAAGACATAATTTTATCCCCTAAGTTTTAAACATATGTTTGAATTAACAACATGATAATTAATGTTAGAGTTATATTATCATTAATACATTTCAAATGCGAAGGGTCGTGGGGGTCGATGGTAGAATTGCTTGGTTTCCAAGCTGGGGCGTCCCGGTGAAGACTTGTATTGCTAACTTTCTAGTACGCTCCTGAGTCAACCTAACTCTAGGGTACCTCATAATTGTAGGGAAAGTCAAGAAAGTTGGTCGTTGTGCTGGCCATACGACACCATCATTAAACTTCGACTGATGAAACAAGTGAGCTATGATGATGATGCATTGACGAAGTATCACAAGGTCTGAATAGGGAACTTAGCTTAAGAAGGGCTCTACACTATACAGAGCAGTCTTTATTTCAAATCATTAAAAGGGCAAGGATTGGACATTCTGATAGAGTTGAGTTATGTCCATATTTGTTTTCCTTGCTCATTTGTTTTCCTTGCTCATTTGTTTTCCTTGCTCATTTGTTTTGTTCTTTCTAGATTACGTCAACACGTTTGACAACCCCGTGACCTTCACCTGTCCAGGGGACAGCGTCATCACCGGCATCGAGAGCTACCATGACAACCACTACGAAGACAGACGATACAGGTTTCAGTGCTGCACAGTCTCCAAGAGGGTGCCATCTGACTGCTACACCACCGATTACGTCAACGACTGGGACGGCAAGCTGACCCTCTTCGTGCCAGAAGGTCAAGGAATCAAAGGGGCCATGAGTGAGCACAACAACTATTACGAGGACAGACGCTGGAGATTCACTCTGTGCACTGTTTGATTTCGTCCACAAATTACAATGATAGATGTCGATCTATGGCTTTAAGTTATTGAAGATTGAATTGTAAACGAAGTCAAATTATAATTATGGGAAAATAAATATATGTATCTGAAAGAGTTTTTGTACTTTTTTTTTATTCATCCCATAAAGTCTAATTGACACATTTAGTCGATTTCATTATCTCCAAAATAATGTTTCAAAATATAAATATTATAACATATTATCGGATTTGCCATTAAGCAGAATGTGATATGTTATTAATCGAAATAAATTTTTACTAATTAAAAATGAATATAAAGCTAAAATGCTACTTAACCATGTCTAGACCAATAATACAATATGATTCCTATGTCCGCTCGTACAAATTAATAATGACTAATCTCTCGAAACCAAAAAAAAAATGGACAGCAGGGATTTAACCCATTAGCTAGCATGACACCCAAATCGACCCACACGGTTTTAATACTACTAGGCCCAAAGTCCAGAATATAATGACTTTCGCTTTTTTGTTTAAGCAAGAAATAACAAAAGAAAAGCTAAACAACAATCCCTAGCGTCAGTTTACTGAATTGTGGGAATAAGAATTCGTATTCATTGCGAGTTCTTGCTGAAAACCAATATGCATTACTTAAGATAACATTTTATCGGATAACAGAAGAAATGATCTGTGCAGACACTATTTGAAATGGAAGAAAACTAGAAGTTAGCGCCTAGCTCTGAGTTACAGAAAGAATAAAAAAAAGAAAGAAATTGTGAATGTTTAACATTGTTTGACGCTCCCTACGGCCTTGGCCTTGGCTCAAAAGTAGAACACTTTCTGTGACGGAGAAGAAACTGTTTCAACTTGTCTTCTGCTATTTGAGAATCTGTTGGTGATACAAGTATTGAAAGAAAGAAAAATAAAATCGCTCATTCCAGGCAGACAATGAAAGAAGGCATTGATGTCCTTGAGCAACAGAAGGACCTTGTCCAATCCCTAGCGATCCCCCAGACCCCCTTGCTAGCAATGGCGGAAGTCTACAACTCCAGAAAGAACCTATAAGCGCACAATAAGCGTATTCCGAAAGAATGATGGGTCAGAATGTAATAAAGTTTATATATATACACACACACATACATACATACATATAAATATTTTTTTTCGGGAGGGGGGAGAGAAAAAAATCCCCCTCCCACCCCCCCCCCGAAAAAAAATCCTGGCTACGCCCATGTAGACTGGACATAGAGATATTTTAACACTACAGAAAAATGTCGTAAAATTTTTTAAAAGTTGAAACAAGGCGTTGTTTTGTGAAGTAGTTAATTAAGAGAAGTAAAGTTGTTTTGTTCAACCCTAACCTATGTAACATATAGATCTAGATCTAGTAATTGAACATCGAAAAAAAAAGGAACACTCTAGTCTCATAATTATTCTTTTGCAATTGCAATTATTAGATACATAATCTAAAAAGATCTAGGTAATCAATCTATTTAAATGTGCATAAGATTATATGTATCAATAGACGTGAATTATTTCGATCTTGCTTTATTTCATGAATTTGCGTGAATATATAGTTCTGTGAATAATACATAACAGTCTGTATTTATAGGTCTGTGTGCTGATCCATCGCGGATTAGAATTGGTTTCCGTTTTCCAGTCTAGATATAATATATATAGGTCTGCAGTGGCGTAGCATGATACCCTTGGGCCCGGGTTCAAGAATATATTGGTGGTCCCCATTCCCCAATAAGACGAATACAATGTATGACAAAACAATTGAGTAATCTGAATGTATTGGTACTTTGACCAAAAGACATTCCAATGCAAGCAGAGTAGCTTTTTAATAATCTTATTACGATTGACTATGTTGGAACTCCAACACGAATTAAAAGTTTCAATGTTTGTACAATTTTTGAACAGAATGAAACGAGTTAACAGAGTTTCAAATATATAAAGAAATGTTTTATGAGTCCACATTGACATTCCTAAAACACTTCTAGGTGCCACGCTTTGAAACATTGATACAAACTAGTATCTAGCTCTACCTCCATTATTTAACAGTAAATAGATGGAATATTTTTTTACTGAACATTTCTCTGGCCTTCGAAGTAGCAAAATAAGAACTGCTTTGGCCAACAGATCTATTATCTCGTTTTGAATCTGTTGGGCTTTGATTTCCTGTCAAATTTGAATATTCATGGCAATTTTCTGATGTTTTTGTATAAATATATGGCGTTAAATTTCTTTAAGAGCTATGAACCAAGTTTCAACCAAATACTAAGTATTGGTCAGAGAATGGCACTATTCCATGATCCATTTAGTTATCGTCTATCTTCTAGATCTTGTTAATAAACCTGCTCCCCAAGTCGGTTTCCTCATTCATTGCAATAGCACAAACCTATTCAGATTCAGACCAGATCATACTTTCCCTTACAATAACACACAAGACAAACAGGTTATTGCATCCACGTTGAGCAGTCAAGGTTATTGAAAAGTTGTATATAGTTTCTGATCATTTACACTTTTCAAACTATTATACCCGCTGCAGTTCATCAATTATAAATTCATAGTCGCAGATATACGAGCATATAATAGGCTACTATTGAGCAGTCAAGGTTATTGAGAAGTTGTACCTTGAGAGTGCCCGTCTTATAGCTCCAGAACAGGCTGGTTTCAGGGCTGGAATGTCCGCTATAGACCAAGTCAACATCTTTGTGCAGAGCGTAGCAGATGGATTCCAAAGGACCGAAAGCACATACGCAGTCTTCATTGACTTAAAACAGGCATATGATAAAGTATGGCGGCCTGGTTTGCTTCATAAGATAAGAGCCGTGGGGGTGCGGGGACGGATATATTACTGGATTAGAGACTTCCTACAAGAGCGTACAATAAGAACAAGGATGTACGGAGAAGTCTCAGGGGAAATGACCCTCGAGCACGGCCTCCCCCAGGGCTCCGTCCTGTCATGCGCCCTTTTCACGGTCTTCATAAATGACCTACCGGCTCAGCTAAAATGCCAAAAGCTGCTATATGCTGATGATATTGTCCTTTGGAAATCCGGAAGGAGCGCAACCTCCATACAAAAAGTGCTACAAGAAGATCTCCATACGCTCTGCTCATACACACAAAAATGGAGGCTAGAAATAAACACCTCCAAGACGGTCTATTCTCTGTTCACGCTCGGAACTGGCATTCTGGGGCAACCTTTCCAGCTCTCCCTCAACGGAGTGGCTCTCAGCATGGAAAAGCTACCCAAGTACCTTGGTGTAACTTTAGATCGCAAACTAAAAATGTGTGAGCACATCCAGGATGTTGTAAGAAAGGCCTCAGGGAAACTTTGCATTGTGCGGAAGCTGGCATCCACGAAGTGGGGAGCCCGAGCAGACATGCTCCGATCCCTGTATTTAGGTGCAGTCCGATCACAGATAGACTACAGCCTACTGTGCAAATTTATGGCTCTAGGACTGCTCTTGAACAACTCGATAAAATACAGTCCGAAGCACTAAGATTTGTCTGTGGAACCTTTAGGACTAGTCCAGTAAATGCGGCTGAAATAATGGCTAATATAGGTCCACTAAACCTTAGGAGGGAAAGGTCAGTACTGACCTGCTATGAGCGGTATAAAAGGCTGGATGAATACCTCCCAGCTAGAAAACTAGTGGATGGTTGGAGATGCAGAAGACGTATCCAGATGCAGTCTTTTATGCATCATGCCACTAGACTATCTGATGAAGCTGGCCTCTCCACCAACCGACAAAACATTCAACGCTTTCATCCCCTTCCCCCTTGGTGTCGCCCAACGACCCCAGACATTCGCTTGAAATTAGTAGACCCTAATGCCACTAAGCAAAGCCGCTCATCAAACGACCTTCAAATCATAGCTCTGGAGACCATTAATACCTTCAAGCCCAGTGCTATTTTTGCATACACTGACGGGTCGGCATCAATAGATTCTGGAAGAGCAGGCTATGGAGCCTACATCGACTTTCTTGGCTCTTACACAGTCAAAATCTTTGGACCATGTGGTAGTATTTGCAGTTTTGATGCGGAGACCATGGCAGTCTGTGAAGCCTTAAAAGTCATTGACTCTCAACTCGGCGAGGGACATTTGAGGGCAACACAGATTGTTGTGGTCACTGACTCAAAATCTGTACTACAGGCTTTGCAAAGCCCCGGACCATGGCCCCCCAATATCAACACTGTCATCATGGCTTCACATAACATTAAACAACGCTATGGCACCCCTGTAATAATGCAGTGGGTACCGAGTCACATAGGTGTGACTGGCAACACAATTGCAGACTCTTTGGCCCACCAGGGAGGGCAAATTCCACCCACTGATCAGGCTGTAAGCTTTCATCAAGCCCTGGCTATAATACAAAAAACAGAAATGGAAAAGTGGTTTGAGTGCTGGGACAAGTCTCAAAAAGCCCGTGGAGTCTGGGAGCGCATGAGGCGCCCTGACCACACTTCCCGTGGTGGAGGCTGTCCAGGCCTGATCAAGCTATTATAGCACAGTGCAGGACAGGCCACTGCCCTGTTGGCTCATATTTCTCGCGGCTATGGCCAAATTTTGATTCACGGTGCCCCCGCTGCGGGGAAGAAGAGGAAACCGTGCCTCATATTCTGTTTGACTGCCCCAGACTTGCTGATCTCCGTCTCGACAGGTCTGGGAAACCCAAAATTCTCGACCTGTATGGCGACATTTATGCACTGCGCAAGACAGCAGGGTTTCTTTCCAGGGCTTTTGCAAGAGAGGATTTGAGCCTCTCAAGCCCTCACTCTAATGGAGTTTGATGATGATGATGATGATTGAGAAGTCGTATATAGTTCATGTTCAAATACACTGTTCATTGTACTATACCCGATGAAATTCATCAATTATAAAGTCATAGTCACAGATATAGGAGCATTAGCGGGTGGTCAAAACAAGATCAGATTTTCATGTTCATTACAAAGAGCGAAGATCCAAAATTGTTCATAGTTAATTATTTTGTTGGTGCGTTTACCAGCTGACAGTTCAGCCTGAACGCTAAGGTTGGAAATAAAAGACCATAAGAAATGACTAAAAAATAATGATGATATTACATATTTTAAATACAAAACAAAATAAAAACATATTGAGCTTTGAAAAAATTGAATAATTTGCAGCTGTGTCGAAATTTTAATTATTGACAATCAGGACTATCCTGTTTCTTGACGAAACTCTCCCTTTCCCCCCCCCCTGTAATACTACCAATGGTTTTATGAACAGACAAGGAAAAAAAAACGAATGGGACAATATGGAAACGATTGTCACCTCGAACGAACGATTAGGGCTAGCCACCATGACAATTTACAAAACTTCATAGAAAGCAAATCCTAACATTGAAGCTTCAAACACTGGTTTTGAAGTTAACATAAATTTTAATACAACGTTCAGGATATTTTGAGGGAGCTTTTTCTGTATTCTATTTTTTAAATCGGTTTTTACAAAATTGAATTTATTTTTTCACTTAGGTGTCACCCCTAAGTTCTCAACAAGTCAAGAGTCATGGGCCCAAACGCAGTGGGCCTCTAATGGTTGTGGGCCCGGGTTCATTAAGCCCCTTCGCGCCATGTATGCTACGCCACTGTAGGTCTGTGTGCTCATCTTATAAATAAAACAATTCGTCGAATTGAATTCATTATGTTCTAATTTTTTTTTCGAAAGAAAGAAATCGAATCTAGACAATAGTATTTAATGAATATGTAATAATGCCTAACGGACCACTACTCACTACCCTTGGTGCATATAGGCTTGATTTGATATGTTTATGTTCGTAATTAACTATTTAGTAGCTAGTAATTTCCTAAAACACTGGCCTTGTAATCTTATTAAAATATGACATTAATAATATGAGATGGTGAGTTATAATTCAATATTGGCTGAGACCAAATAAAAATCCGTCCGAGGACAGAGCGGCGAAAAGAAAATATCAATCGACTACCGGCGGACATTAAAATGGATATGCTTGTCTTGAATGTGGCAAAATATGTAGGTCACAGCTGGGGCTGCGTAGACACTGGGAATATTGCAATCTTCATTAATCTTCGGACTCGAAGACAAGCCTTATTATTATTACTCAATTTTAAATAGAATACATTCAGAGCTCAGCTTACGTAATTAGATTTAGATCCTCCCGCGTCGAACGGTGAATTGGGAGATATCTTATTATATTAATATCTGGTCACTCAGCTAGTAGGCCTGGGAATTATTTCCTTTATAGGAAATATTTAAAAAGACTGGCGAATTTTGAATAAAATAAATTCCAGGCTCTGCTAATAAGAATAAATGAATACATTTTAAATTAATTAGAATATCGCATGAATGTAGAGAAAGTCTGTAATTTGTAAGTTAAGATGATCCTGGTGTGTATTCACGATTAAAACAACATCAACAACAACTTGCACATTCATACTGTGCACTATACGCAGGTGTGTTACTTATTCACCTGTTCCTGACACATGCCTTCTTCTCGTCATTGATAAGAAAAGTCCTGAATCATGGGTTTACTTTTTAACTTTAATATAAGGACAACTTTTCGCCGATTGAACTTATTCTTGTGTTCCAGCTAATCAACAAAACATCTAGTTCTAGTTCAAAGTCAGACTCTGACGAAGTCTCACTATTAGGGCTCTGACGAAGTCTCACAATTAGGATTCTGACGAAATCTCACTATTAGGATTCTGATGAAGTCTCACTATTAGGACTCTGAAGAAGGCTCACTATTAGGATTCTGACGAAGTCTCACTATTAGGACTCTGACAAAGTCTCACTATTAGGGCTCTGACGAAGTCTCACTTTTAAGGCTAACCTTCAAGTCCAACGTTTGTAAAATGTACAGATACAGTCATCTCTATTTGGTCGGGGTCGTGCTGCTTGGTGTGGTCAAGTCTGAGGTGATCTTCGAAGCGGTGAAGTTAGACTGGGTTTGGGATAACCCCGGCATGAAGGATCAGTACATAGCCAGTGGGGATTATGACCCTCAGTTTTGCCATATCTCTGGAGTGCAATACGACAGCTTCTCTGGCGACGTCTTTGTCACCGTGCCTCGGCTCAAAGCAGCTAAAGGTCAGTCAAGCAATGTAACATTTAAACAAGAACAAACATTTTTAATTAAAAAAAAAAAAGCAAAGCTTATACACAAAAAGTAACTGTATCAATTAGTTTGGAATAGTCATTTAATTAAATTTTAAATAGATCTAGAGCTAGGCCAACAACAATACATCTGTGCGATTAATACTGTTTTTACCAATTGTTTTTGTTTAGCACTATTTCATGCTTTTAGCTTTCTCAATACGCTAAGATCCTATCACTTATCTGGACTAGGGAAAATTGGTGGGGGGAGGGAGAAAGAAAGGAATATCTGGGTGGATTTTATCGTAATTGCTTTTTAAAAGCATTTACACCACTTCAGCCAAGTACAATTTCTTTCACTTGTTCGAGATAGGCTTACCAAAAAAATATATAATAATTACCAATACTTGGTAATCTTTTTAGCGGCCCCCGTAAGGGGAAAAAGCCGCTATTAGGTTTCTGTAAAATGTCCGTCTGTCCGTCTGTCACACTCAGATCTCGAAAACTAGAAGAGATATGAAAAATATTATTTCATCATTAAATGCGGCTTGAAAAGTTTAGGTGCAACGGCTACTTTTGATTTTCTAAAAGCAAACCGTTTAATTTATAAAATTAATTATGCAAGCGATTTTTTCATAAAAATACACCAATTCTAAAACAATCACGTAAATGTAAGGGAGGCAATGTTACAATATGGTAACAAAGATGGATAATTTCTGTGTATATTCAGTATCACTAAGTCAAATATATTTTAAAAATGTGCAGGAAATGTTTATAACAAATATAAATAATAGTTAAAGATGTTTTTTCTGGTCAACTAGCTGCTAAAATTAAAAAGAAAACATTTCTGTTTGTTTATAAAGGCTAATAATGCACTTTGTATGTAAATATCACGCACATTTTTTTAAATGGACTTTTTATGCAGCGATTTTCGTGCAGTAGCGTAACGTCGCAACATGATCAGGTGCTAAACCAATTCCTTAAACTTTTTAAAAAAATCAGATTTTATTTTTTTTTGTTTAGTGCCCCCATCCGAATAAAAGAAGCTTATTTTTTTGCGTTTTGTCTGTTGGTCGGTTTGTCCGTCACGATTAGATTAAAAAAACTGTAACTCTAAAAGCAATTGAAAATCTGATTTACCCTTTAATTTTCCTCCTGTAACATCTCAATAGTTTTAATTATCTAAAAATTGATTGTTCCGGATTTTTTGGTGCAAAACTAATCAACCCCAACAAATGTTTGTTTGCTCTTCTAATTTATATTACATTCAATTTCCATGCTTAAACGTTGCAAAAACACATTATCAATAATATGTTGTTCCGTTTTTTATGTAAATAGCTAAATCAAAATCTCTATACTGACTTATATTTCATTAAGTGTAAAAATGTTCCGGATATTGTTTTATAAACATGAATTATGCCTAATGATTGTTTGAAATCGCATAATTTACTAATATTACACTTATATTATTTGACAATGCGTCACTATAATTTGGTTATCAATATCAAATTGTTCCGTATTTTTATCTTTAAACAAATTTTTTAAATATCGACAATAGGTTGTTCAGGGCTTTAAAAAAAAGTAATTTACTAGAATTGATTACTGAACATTACTTTTTAGACATTTAATTTTCTTGCTGAAACATAACATAGAAGTTTTGTAATCGATAAAGAATGTTCCGGATTTTGTTTCTTACAAATCGTCGCCAGAAAGTTCCGAATTTTTTTAAAAATCTACTAACGCCAAATAATTGTTTGAACTCCCTCTTCTAATTAATAAACAAATAATCTTCTCATTTACAAAATAATGTTTTTACGGATTTTTATGAAAAGTATTTTAACTCACTACTCTCTTACAGTACATTTAACTTTCTACCTAAAACATTAAAAAATCTAATTATCGTTAATATTATGTTCCGATTTTTAAGGAAAACAGAATCCAAACACCAAAGTAAGGTATGAAAATCTTTCCACATGGCTGTAGTACATCTAATTTTTATACGAGACCATCCAAAAAATGTAATTAACGGTATTACATTTATCTGAAATTCTCTTTTTCTTTTACTATTTATACAAACATCCGGAACAATCTATTATATAAACTATTCAATTGTGTTCATACCTAAAAATTATTGCGATGTTTTGAAACGTAAAATAAAGGTTAATTAATTTTTAATAACTTTTAGTTGTTGTTTTTTTTATACCAAGATGACGGACAGACCGACTGACAGACAAAACGCAAAAACAATGCGGCTTTGATCCTCTTTAAATAAATTCTATTAGAACTCAGTGCACCAATGTCTATGAACCCTCGTTAAATATCTCGTGTAAATAAAGACATTTTTTTATGGTACCGGTACTAGCCTATTGTGAGGTAATGGAATTTTTTTTCTTTGACGTCATATGAATGACTCTTTAAATGTAATGCTAAAAGAACGCACTCGGTGCACCAATGTCTATTAACCCTCGAAAAATTTCTCGGATTAATGAAAACATATTTTAGTCTAACTAAGCCGTGTGACGTAGTGTTGTTTTTTTCCTTTGACGTCATATGGAATGAATTCTTTAAAAGAAATGCTTAAAGAACGCACTCGGTGCACCAATGTCTATGAACACTCGATAAATGGCTCGTATCGATGAAGACGATTTTTAGTCTAGCTAGGCCGTGTGACGTAGTGTTTTTTTTTCCTTTGACGTCATATGGAATGAATTCTTTAAATGAAATGAAAAAAGAACTCGGTATAGTAATGTTTATTAAGCCTCGTTATGTGACTCGCTTTTAAAAAAGGAATGATATCTTGATTTAGATCTATTCTAGATTTTTTAAACTAGATCTAGATTTTTATTACAGTATATCTAGATCTGGATTTATATTATAATTAAAATTATTTTAGAGTCTTGATCTACAATTTCTAGATCTAGTTAAGACTAAAATAGACTAGATTAAGATGTAGAATTTCAATTTCTAAACTTAAAGTGTAAAAAAAAGTGTAGATTTTCATTTCCAAACGTTTTGATCAATATTGCAATGTTTTAATATACTAAAACTAATCTACTTTTTTTTATTTAATTCAAATTTAAATTTACGGCAAATGAATCTTTGAAACATTATTACTTTTGACCATCAAAATTAAATCACCTCTTGAATATTATTTGCGAATATGCAGATCCGACAGGGATCCGACTTCGACGGGGGCCGCCTCTGAGTTTGTGTAACACAAACTCTCTTTGTAATCTTGTTTTTATTCTTGTGTTGTCAGGTTGAAGAAATAATTGTGCACAATTTCAGCTTGATCCTACATAGGGTGTCGGAGAAATAACGTGAACAAACTTTTTACCAGACAGACAGATTGAATTGATATAAGTTTTGTAAAAAAAAAAATGCCAAAACCTTATTAGCAGTTAGCCAGAGATAATGTATTTAACCATTTCATAATATTAATATAAAAAGAAGAGAAGGTGGAAGACATGGGTGTGCACCTACGACTTATATCACACACATATTAAAGGCGAATATAGACGCCCCGCCCCATGTTCCGCCAGACACAAAAAACACAGTATTTTCTTTTTATTATAAAAAGCTTTCTCGATACGTGAAAAATGTAAAGAGCATATTGCACTTGGAAACTCAAAAAATCTTCGTCGCAAGGAGACCCATTCTGATTGTCCTCTGTCAGCCATACCTTGGTGCTATTCACTGTTACGTCTATGTATAAGCCAACTCTACTAAAATGTAACAGAAAGAATGTAATTAAAAATAGAATTAATTATTTTCAAAAGTACAATGGTTAAACACAGTTTTCTTTCAAATGATGACAGGCGTCCCTGCAGGTTTGAACCAAATCTCACCAAACAATCTTCTAGAGCCATTTCCAAACTTTGAGGCCAACAAACTCGGAGATTGTAAAGCCCTTCAGCTGCCCATGAGCGTGGCAGTAGACCCCAGGTAACTTTTAGTGTAGTCATAGCGCCAACTACTATCATGTTATGTCAAGGCACATTAGAAAAATCCTCAATCAAAGAGATGGAATATATGCATGTTTATTCGAAGTGAAAAGATGGGTTTAGTTCGAGGTGTCTATTTTTTAATCGCTCGAGTTAAATCTATTTCCAATGCAAATGAATGCATGACGTCATATTTTTTATTCCATGGCTCACAAGTTCCAGAGTAGATTAAGCCTTTTAGCGCTTGTCGTGTCTGAGATACTAACCAGATAATGATTGATACTGTATATATACAGTGTAGTATATATGTGTAGTACTGTAAATCCTAGGCTTGCTTTTATAGACATCGTTACCACGGTGACGGGTCATTTCATCATTATACTCCATGCCGCTGATAACTTATCTCTTGATGGCCATCTTTCACTTTCACTTTACTTGTCAATCGTTATTTCTTGACTAGGAGAGTGCCATTTCAAACTCCGATGTAACATTTTATTTATTCTTATAAACGTGGCTTCAAGAAACACTGGCCAAAAGTTACAAACGGTTTAAGCAATAGGAATAAATGGATCATCTTCTGTACCTCCTATCAATAGCCTGTCTTATAGATTTCAATTAACACGCAAACACAATTTTTTACATTAGCTCTATACCTATAGATGTTAATTATTTTTATATTTTAATGACATTATATTCTATTTTTATTTAATATGTCAACTTTTTTTTTCGTGTAAATAAATGTATGAAATAGGGTTAATTTAATACTTTTTACAATAATTATTTAATGCAGTGATGCCCAACCTTATTTGGTCTGCGGGCCATTTTAATTTTTGGCATTCGTGTCGCGGGCCATATCACCAAAAAGGAAAAAAAAATACAGTAAGCTATTTTTATTAGTTTTATTTGTGGACCTACTTACATAAATTCATGTGATGCATGGAGTTTATCCAAAACCATCTTCTGAATATTTGTCTGCATAGATGAAACACCAAGTCGGAGCACTGAATCTAGATGTTCATCCGTGAGTCGATTACGTAACATGGATTTCGCATATTTCATCACTGAAAAAGTTTATTCACACAAATAAGTGCTTGAAAAACTTGTGATCACCCTTAACGCTTGTTTCCGAAGATTTGGAAAAGTTTCTTAGGTAACACGCAGTAGAAGTCAATAGTCTGCATGACTTGAAATTTGTCAAGCAGGGATGTCTGGCTGTTAAGTCAATCAGTTCCAGTTGCAGATCTGTCGGGCACTTGACACATCGGCAGCAAATGGATTTTGAAAAAGACGGATTTCATTTTTAAATTATGAAAATCCACAAATCTTTCACAGAAATTATTCATCAAGAGCCTCAGAAGTTGGATAATTTTTTTCTTTATTTAGCTGCTCATCATTTTGTAGAGTGGTTCAGGTTGGAAGTGTTGAATGAAGAGTTGCAATTTTGTTTGGAAAGCGCTCATGTCTGCACACACATGCGAAAGCAATGTGTCTTTCCCTTGTAGTTTGGTGTTGAGTTCATTTAGATGTGATGTGATGTCGCATAAAATAGCCAAATCCCACAACCACGAGGGGTCGTTCAGTTGTGGCACTTGTTTTGATTTTTCCATCCTAAATATTTCAATTTTGTGTCTCAAATAAAAAAACAACGTATTAATACCTTTCCTCGGCTTAACCAGCCCCTCACTTCACTGTGAAATAGAACGTCTTCAGAATTCTGTCAGAAAATCTTTGATAGTTCTGTGATTCAACGCTTGTGATTTGATGGAATGTACAGTACTGAACATAATCAGCATCACATAGTCTAGATTCAAAACCTTCCCTCAGAGATTTTGTTGGTGAATGATGCAGTGAAGCCGCAAGGGTTCAGTTCCATTCGACTCAACTTTTTAAAATAACTCTTGCTGTCAGTCCGCTGTGAGATCCAGGCATATTTCTAGCGCCATCAGTAGTCACTCCAACTAATTTATTCCAAGAAAGAGCAAGGTCTTCTATGATGGCTGACACTTCTTTGAACATGTCTTCTGCAGTTGTAGTCCCATGCATGCTCCTCATAGCTGCTAACTCCTCTTATATCAAAATTGTTGTTTGTACCGCGAAAAAATACCAAGAGTTGCGCGGTATCGGTTATGTCAGTGGACTCGTCAGCAGCAATAGAAAACATTTCGAATTCTGCTGCTCTGTCTTTTAATGTGAACGGAAATTTTGTAGTGTCATGCTAGAAAAGCTGACAGCTTCTAATGCATTCTTCTTTTCAGGACATTTCTTCCATCACTGCTAGCAAGCACTTTTTTTTACACATTCGCCATTGGATAAAGGCTTCACTGCTCTATTTAGGATGTGAGCTGTAGCTGGCCCTTATCGCCGACTCATTTTCTTGTCTCTTTTTGTTAAATATTCTCGTCAATCCCACGATCTCTATTCGTAACTTGGCAATCTTGTCTTCATGGCTCAAATCAAGAATGTCACCATTTGTGTTTATGTATTTGGTTTCATAATGCCTTTTAATGTTACGTTCTTTAAAAACAGCCACACTTTCTTTACAAATGAAAAATGTTGGCTTATTATCGAATTCCACAAAAAAGTAAAGATCTGGTCACTTTTCTATATGCAGAATCCACTTTTCGTTTCTTAGATTTTCCCATTTTATTAAATCACAAACGTTAAACAATACGGTACCAATCGCTTTGACATTAAAAGAACACGACCCAAAACGAGGCATCAATGATGCTTTGTGTTGTACACACAAGGTGTCAAGGACACGGCTAGCTCAAGACAGAAGCGGAATTTTTCAAGATTTTAAAAATAGCTGTCAAGTCTTATCTACATAAAAAAAACAACACTTGTGTTCTTACAATAAAAAAAATATTGAATATGAATATTAGAATACCAAACATAAAGATGGAATTCACCAAAAAAAGAGTGAGAATTCTAACTTAAAGAAAATATCAATCGTAACTTTCTAAATTTTACATTTTTTTTTAATCATTTTGTTCCAATGTTTTGGCGGGCCGGATTGAAGCACGTCTCTGGCCGGATCTGGCCCTCGGGCCGTAGTTTGGGCATCGCTGATTTAATGGATTAGAGGATGAAATGACCATCGGTTGAAATGACCAGGGGGGATGAATTGACCGGGGATGAAGTAACTGGGGATGAAGTGACCGGGGATGAAATGACCGGCGATGAGGTGACCAAGGATGAAGTGACCGGGAACCATTCCTACAATACCTACTAGATCTATATGTAACAGTATTGATAACTGACTAATGGGTTTTTGTAAACCTTATTTACCTAGATTATTGGCGTAGCAACGCACATGTGGGCCCGGGTTCGGGTCCCCTCCGGTAAGTCGAGTATGACTGAGCCCAGATTGAGATATATTTTCATTAATGGAGTACATTGCCAAGAAAGGCATTAAGAAAGACACAAGACAGACAGTACATAAAGTACAACAGTTTCTCATCGGTGAAAGCGAAAAGTATCGGGTCATTTGAAAAGTCACGCTGTCTTCATATATTCTGAATTCATATTGTTCGTCACAAGTATGGTACTTACGGGCTCAGGACAACTAAAACAAAGTCCCGAAGACTTACCACAGCGCAAATGTATCAATTTTAACCCCAACTTCGTAGGAGACAAATATTTAAAGGCAACTTTGGCAAGTTCGTTTTTTATCTTCGCACTAGAAAGTCAATTATTATTTTTGTTTAATTGAAGTAATATTGTAAATTTTACGTGATATTTTTGATAAATGATGTGCAGTCGTTTAGCATTAGCTTTCTCGTTCTGAAGACGCATGCAACCCGATGCAACCAGATGCTCTCTTCTATTTCAGTTCAAGCAAGTGGATGCCTAAACTGGTCTTTAAAGCGCCTCTGTTACGTCGACCATTTTTCAGCTCACCAAAAGAAGACTAACAGTCGTTAAAAAGCACGATTTGTGGTTCTTGATCCCCATAGACTTCATACTCGAGCTTATTTCTTGTTACACATCTTAAGATTTCTTCTCATTGCAGGAAGAACCTGCTTTATGTGATTGACGTAGGTCGTGTTGGGGTGACAACTGACCACCCGTCCAACTTGTGCCCACCCAAGTTGGTCGTGTACACAACTTTACGAGGAGATATGGTCAGAAGCCACGAGCTGCCGGACAGTGTCGTACCCCACACGTCCAGCTTCCTTAATGATTTGGTCCTGGACTACGTTGACCCTGAACAAACGGAAGGAGCTAAATATGTGTATATTTCTGACACTATAGGTGGGTCTGAAGTTACGGCTAGATCATACTTAAAAAAGCTTCACGCACAGGCGTATATCTGGTCAAAAGGCACTAGATCTGGTATGAATATTAAATTGTACATTTCAACCAAACATTTTACACATAAGTAATATGGCTAGGTATATAGCTAGCTAAGATGGTGAAGCGTTACTTGAATGTTATGGGTTCGATTCCCATAATGATTATCCTTACTTTCCTTTTCTCTTTATTTTTCAATGACCATTAAAAAATGAATGTTTGTGTTACTAACTTACTGTATTGTAAATTTTTAGATAATATAAGAATGTAATTGTAATGACACAAGATGCGTAGAAGTTGATGTGAATCGGGTTTTTCCTAAGTAATGTGACGAGTAAGAACAGAGTAGGATTATGAACAAAAAGAATAACGGACAAGACGCCTAAGAGGACGACGCTAGGCTAGCGACGACAGAGGACTGTGCCCTTTTTATTGTTTATTAAATTGTTGAAGTTATCAGCCTGCGTTATTAAGTATATTCTTGATTCATTCTGTTGTTGTGTCATATGGACTCGCATGCACCAGTAACATATATATACTCATCAACAAAATAGACCATCAACAGATGTGGCGACCCACGACGGCCAGGGCGTCATTTTGATCTACAATCTAGTTAACTTCGTGTTCTGGATATATCTATCTACAATTCTACACTTGGCGAAGTACACTGGAGAAGTACTGGATTAACATTCGTTTATTTCTACTAGATCTACCCTACGTCTGTGCTAATTATCTGGACTGCAGCTGGATTTTGGCATCTTTGTTCCAGTGGATCTAGACTTTCTATTAGAGAAAATTCGAAACCGTTACCAGCGTCTAGCTTTGTCAGCCAGGTTAGATATTTTTAGATTGAACCTGGATCTATATATAGATCTATATTGAGTATATCTATTGTGTCTGAATCCAGAACTATTTCGTCCGTTGAAGTGATTTAGGGCAGTCCGTCGTCAGTATACCTCTATCTAAATATATATACCTCAAGACTACTCAAGAGTGAAGATACCTCATTTTGTCAGGTTTATCTGTTTATTGTGAGTACGGAAAGTCACCTGAGTCTACATATCTAGTATCTACAAGCTGACCGTTGGATCGAGTCACCTTGTCAGGTTTGTTTTTCAAGCTATTAATTGACTGTTGCAGTGTTGCTGAGCTTACAATCTAATCTACACACGAGTGATGGTATACCCTACTACCACACTGCGTGACCATCTAATCAACTTGTAAAGTTGACTCATTTATATTCATCAAAAGAGAGAGTTGGACTTTGTCATTTTTTTTACCTCTCTTGAGACAGCACCACCAGCTTGTCTCAGTATTGACTTATGTTCCTGACCTGAAGACAGAAGCCAGCACCAACAGATCATCAAGTGGAACCGGAACCTTGGAACCCTACCAGAGGACTTTATCTGAGAACCGTACCATACTGTGGCAGCAACAGGAGAGATTGGCCTAACTCAGTACTGCCTGTCGAGTAGCCATTGTGGGAGCACACCTTGCCTTGCCTAAGACAAAGACAGTGGGGAACTTGTGTGGAACTGACCGTTGTAGCTCCGTGGACTGAACAAAGGGGATCTAACTAAAGATAAGTTTATTTTTTCTCTCCATTATTATTAAACTAAGTCTATTAGGGACAGTAGATCTTTGTTAAGAGCAGGTTGCCTGATAAGGGCGTCATTATAGGACACATTAGAAAGTGGACCTGCTCCATTTAATAAAGTCTCGATGATTGTTTAGATTGTCTTGTTTTGTTCGTATCCACGTACATTTTATTTTTTTTTAGAAGTCAAGTGAAGTTATCTTTATTTGTCTCTTTCAGTGTATACTTCCTCTAAAAAGTCTCATCTCATTAGAATAGATTTATTTTTTTTGTGTCTTATTACGTTTATTTTACACTATTCTTATTATATATTAGTAATTTTATCTTAAGTAGATAAGGTAAGCCACGTTTAATCTAGATTATAAATTCTAGATTGTTTCCAGGTATTAACTAAATTGTTATACCTATGAGAGCCTTAGATCTATTTTATCCTGAGGACAACTGAGTCTAAGGAGTAATTATTTATATATAGATCTTTTGTCCCGATTAATCGGTTGACATTATTTTATAGATGTGTTTAAACACAGTCTAATTGGTCAGAATAAAATTTTTTGTCAGTATCACTGGATTGTGATTTACTGTTGGAGGTATAATATTGATTTATCTATTTGAAGTTGTATTGAAGTTGTATTGAATCTAGACTAGTGACTAGAATAGTCCTAGGGGTATTTATTGGCAAGAAGTAAGTCCATTGAATTAAGTATTGAGGTATTGATATTTGTTTATGTGGCCTAAAGTAAGTCCACTGAATTAAGGTGATATAAAATTTTGAGTTGTATTCAAGTATTGTGGCTGTGAGTAAGTCCACTGAGGTAATATTTCTTGATATAACATTGAGCAAAGGTATTTAAATATATAAATATATATATATATATTACAAGAAGTATTTGAAAGTGAGTTTTTGTGAAAACTAAATTGTGATATTTAGGCCAATAGGGAGGCCATATCAAAACTATATTGAGACATTGTTTAAAATAAAATAAGCATAATGGCAACAGCTCCAAACTTTGATTATATGGAGACTTTTCGCCAGCAAATTATTGCTGAGGCTAAACAGCTAGAACTTAAAGGGAAGGACCTAACTAGCTATGTGCAGCAAATGGTGACAATAGAGAGAGATAGAATAGATAAAGAAAGAAGAGAAGAAACAGAGCGTAGAGAGAAAGAAAAGGATAGGGAAGCACAATTAATAAAAGAAGAAGCAGATAGGAAATTACAATATGATCTTGAGAAATTGAGAATTGAAGCTGAACAAAATAAACAAAAAGTTAATAGCACTAATACTAATGATAGATCTAATACTAATACTACCAATGCCCCAGACAATCACATTGAAACCAATAATTGTAATAATCACACAAACAACACTAATATTTCAAGTGATAACAACCATTGGTTGAGGAAAAAACTACAACCCTTTCAGGAGGCTAGAGATTGCATTTCAGATTACCTAAAGAGATATGAAATTAAAATGGTTAATTGTAATATAAGGGAGGAAGAGTGGTCTCAAATTTTGTTAGACTTTGTACAAGGGCAAGCTCTTACAATTTGTCAAAACCATAATCATACTGTACAAAATAACTACCAAATTTTAAAAAAGGAATTGCTGAATGCATATGGACACAATGCCAGCACATTCAGAAAAAAATATTTTGAAAACACACCTTCCAATCAGATAGAACCACAAACCACTATAAATTTGGAAAAAGACTATTTTAATAAATGGCTGGGATTTGAGAAGATTGACAGTACCTTTGAGGGATTAAAAAATTTTATATTACTTGATAATTTTGTAGCTAAGTGTGACCCGCAATTACAATCGTTTATCAAAGAAAGGAATCCCAAAGTTTTGGATGATGTTACTGAGATAATAAGAACATATAAAAATGCCTATCCCAACAACCTTTTTTCATGTAAAGATAAAAAGAATATTGATCTCGTGGGATATACACAGGAAAACAATGAAAGAAGTAGAAATAGAAGTAGGGATAGCCAACATTTTAGATATAGCAATAGTAGAGATAGGTCAAACAACAGGGATGTTACATGTTATAGATGTGGGAAAAAAGGACATATGGCTATGAGATGCAGGGGAACACAAAACAGGTCAAACAGTAGGAATAATTATAATAGATCAAGTAGTACACATAATTACAATAGGACAGATAGTAGAAATAATTACAGAGCAGACAGTAGGAATAGGTACAGCAATTACAACAACAATTACAATAATAACACATACAATAGGAGTAAAAGCAGGGAATATAAAAATAGAGATTCTGACAGAGTGTTTTTTGTTAGGGAAAATAAAAACAATTTTGCTTTCTACCCAGTTTTTATTAACAATGTTCCAATAAAGGCAATCCGAGATAGTGGCTGTAACACACTCGTGGTTCGGGCTGATCTCATTGAGGCGCAATATTATAGGGGATATACAAGGAAAGTGGAGTTGGCAGATGGCAGTATAAAGAAATTTAAAGTATTTAAAGTGTTTATTGAGACACCTTTTTACACTGGCCATTGTGAGGGAGTAGCCATGCCTAACATGAGACATGATATGTTAATTGGAAACCTAACAGGTTTGAAGGAATGTTCAAGACAGGAAATTGAAGCATGGGAAAAGAAATATGAAAGGTTACAGCAGAATAGGAATACTGAAACAGAAAATTACATTAGTAATATGGTAATAACCAGATCTAAGAACAAGCCAAAACAAGAAACTCAGGAACTTATTGATATGAATGATGAAATAGTTAATGGTGAAGAAGATAAAGAGAAAGAAGTTGAAATACAAGGTCAAAAACAAGACGAAACGCAAGCAGAAAAACAGAAAGATGGAACTGAAGAAATGAAAACAGAAGAATTGAAAGGAATAAACAAATTGGCTCAAGAACAAAAACAAGATAACATCATTGGGAAAACATATGACAGAATTAGTGACAGGAGAAATAATAACCCAATGGAGAAATATGTCATAGAAGAAGGAATACTATTTAGAAAAACAAAAATAAATGATAGAGAAATAAAACAATTAGTCTTACCACAAAAGTATTGGAAGGATGTCATGATTTTGTCACATGACAGTAATTTAAGTGGACATAGGGGTATAAAGAAATGTTTTAGAAATTTAGCAACTCAAGTATTTTGGCCTAAAATGAAAGGAACTATATCAAAATACATAAGATCATGTGATATGTGTCAAAGAAGGGGACTTAAGGGTAAATTAGGTAAAGCTCCATTACAGTCAATGGATGAACCAAATAAACCATTTCAAAAAATAGCAATAGACATCATAGGACCTTTAACTAAAACAGAACATAATAATAAGTACATATTGACAATAGTAGACATGTTCAGTAGATATCCTGAAGCAGTGGTATTATCCAATATAGACACAGAAAATATTATTAATGCTTTAGATCAAAAGTTCATAATCAGACATGGGATACCAAAAACATTACTATCAGACAATGCTTCTATGTTTACATCTGAGTTATTTAAAAGATGGACATTAAAATATGGTATTGAACACATTAAATCATCGCCATTCCACCCGGAAGCCAACAGGCTTTGTGAACGCCTTAACGGTGTTTTAAAAAGATCCTTAGCTAAAATTGTAGAAAATAATCAGAAAACTGGGATCAATATATTAATTTTGTTCTATTTTCTATTAGAAATAATATTCATGAGGCAACTCAATTTTCACCATATGAGTTAGTACATGGAAGGAAACCTAGGGATGAAATACAAATTTTTAAAGAAAGTTTGATCTTAAATAAAATAGAAAAGGAAAATGACAATGAAACAGCTTTAGATTTAAAACAAGTATGGGCGGAAGCTTTTGAGAATAACATGAAATATAAAGAAACAGTACATGAGAACTTAAATGAAAAAAGAAAATTAAGAACATTGGAGGTAGGAGACAAGGTATTACTTTTGGTAATTGACTTAAAAAACAAATTAGGAAAACAGTGGAAGGGTCCATTTGTTGTTACAAATAAAACAAGTGAAGTAAACTATAAGATTAATATGAATGGAAAAATAAAAACATATCATATAAATAATTTGAAGTTGTACAATGAGAGAAATGAAAATCAATTTCAAAATTTGGATACAGAAGTAAACAATGAAAATCAAACTCAAAAGTTAGATACAGAAACTGTGGAAAATGAAAATCAAGTAGATGAATGTTTAATTGTTTTAATCAATGAGGAAACTAATGAAAATGATATTAAAAATATTCCTATACTAGAAACTAAAGATAACCAAACATGGGAAAAACTGAATTTAGAAAATTTATCTCCAGAAAAAACAAAAGACATAATAAATGTAATCAATGATTTTAAAGAAATTTTTTCCAGTTTGCCAGGAAAAACAAATATCATAAAGCATGACATAAAGTTAACTAGTGACAAACCTATTTTCATGAAGCCTTATAGGATTCCATTACACTTACAGGGAAAAGTTAAAGATGAAATAGACAACTTATTAAAACTAGGAATAATGGAACCATCCAATTCAGCTTATGCTTCACCAATAGTTATAGCAAAGAAAAAGAATGGGGATATAAGGTTATGCATAGATTATAGACAGTTAAATAAGATAACTGAATTTGATCCTTACCCTATGCCTAACATTGATGACATATTACACAAATTGTCCAATGCTAAAGTATTTACAAAATTGGATCTGACAAAAGGATATTGGCAAATTCCTTTAACCAATAGAGCTAAACCTTATACTGCATTTATCACTCCTTATGGAATATTCCAATGGAACTTTATGAGCTTTGGGCTTATAAATGCTCCAGCTACCTTTAATAGGATGATGATGTCGGTTATAGGTCATAAAAAAAATGTAATCTGTTACTTAGATGATATATGCATTTTTCATGAGGATTGGAAAGAACATTTAAAAGGAATTAGGGAGATATTTGAGTTAATTAAACAAAATGGTCTAACAGTTCAAGCAGAAAAGGTAGAGATAGGCTTAGAAGAAATCACATTTTTAGGACATAGAGTTAAAAATAATACTATCAGTCCCATTGAAGATAATGTAAAGAAGATATTAGAAATAGAAATACCAACAACACAAAAACAGATTAAATCAATACTAGGGATGATAAACTATTATAGAAAATACATACCAAATTTAGCAGAGATAGTTGATCCATTAAACCAGTTATTAAAGAAAGGACAGCCTAGAAAAGTGACTTGTAATAGAAAGTGTGTAGAAGCTATAGAGAAAGTTAAGCATATTTTTTCTACAAATTTGATATTGAGATTACCGGATGTTTCTAAAATATTCTATGTCACTACTGATGCTTCTGGTAGTGCTATAGGAGGTTGTTTGATGCAACAGTATGATAAATTACACCCAATAATTTATGTAAGTAGGAAATTATCTGATACTGAGAAGAGATACAGTGTCATAGAGAAGGAGGCTTTAGCTGTTGTTTGGGTTGTAACTAAGTTGGAAAGCTATTTACTGGGAAACAAATTCATATTGTTATCTGATCACAGGCCTCTTAAGTTTATGCAAGAAAAAAGTATTAAAAATGGTAGATTATACAGGTGGTTTCTAATTTTACAAGAATATAATTTTCAATTGGAGGCTATTAGGGGAGAAATTAATATTGTAGCTGACATGTTGTCAAGAGTTACAGTGAGATAAACTGTTGTAAATAATGATTATTCATTTTGATTTGTTTATGCATGTATATATATGTATATGTTCTAGTCAATGGGTATGAATAAGTTGTTTATATAAGGACTATATATTTTATTTCCTTTAAAGGAAGATAACTCAGTAAAATATAAATTGGGAATTTTATTAAATCAAGGGAGATAACTATAAAATTTCAATAATTGAAGTCAAAGGTGTAAATTAAAGTAAGTATGATCATCTACAGTCATTATTTTTTTATATAATCATTATCATCCATTAGTAAAAGGCTAGGTCAGTTTGGAAATGGTAAGTGGAGAGAAAATATACTTATTGGTACCCAACAAAAAAAGTTAGGTAGAATAATTTGGAAAGTTGTTTTGACACAAATATTACATTTTGTCTGACAGGAGGGGTTTGGTGTGATATGAGGCAACCACCAACATACATATAGCCAATAACAGTATTTACTCTGAAAAACTCTGTTTTATGCCTATGGAGTCAGCAAAGGCATCTTCGTATGTGGACTATATACATGTGTATTTACTCTGAAAAACTGTTTTATGTCTGTGGAATCGACAAAGGCATCGTCGTATGGGGACTGTATACATGTCTTGATGGACTTAGTACTATTGGTTGGTGAAACTATTACACTGTACTATACTATTTTATCGTCAATGAGTGATGATTAGAACACCGCATACCAGATATTTTCTTACTAATAACTGTATTGTTTTCTTGGTGTCAACATTCAACTACAGTGTGAACTTTGTGACATAGGAACATGGACAATTTTACCAGGAACTGATGAAGATGGGAAACATGATGATGTCCATCAAGATCAAGATATATGTTTGTTTTGTCTTTCCCCAAAATTTTGGCCATATATATTGTACAGACATGACAGTAGGGATAGTGTTTTAGACTGAAAAAAAAAAAATTGACAAAATTTTTTTTTTGATAAAGGGGGGAGGAAATATGTAATGACACAAGATGCGTAGAAGTTGATGTGAATCGGGTTTTTCCTAAGTAATGTGACGAGTAAGAACAGAGTAGGATTATGAACAAGAAGAATAACGGACAAGACGCCTAAGAGGACGACGCTAGGCTAGCGACGACAGAGGACTGTGCCCTTTTTATTGTTTATTAAATTGTTGAAGTTATCAGCCTGCGTTATTAAGTATATTCTTGATTCATTCTGTTGTTGTGTCATATGGACTCGCATGCACCAGTAACATATATATACTCATCAACAAAATAGACCATCAACATAATTATCATATTATATTTGCGACTCCTATTATATTTATCCCTACTTATCTATTTCATTGCTATTTATAATTAGGTGAACAGCTGGTTGTATTTGATTTAACAAGTAATGAGACTTGGAGCTACAAACACAATTCCATGAGATTTGATAACGATAGGTGAGACATTTGCTACACCAAGACTGTAGAAACAATACGATATAATCTGTTTGTGAAATGTTTTAGATGTTCTGTATTTTATAAGATAAGATAAAAACACGAGGTAGAAGACATTTCAGTTTGTCGTTTTCATCCTCAGCAACATTAACATCATTGGTGTGAACTACTCATGGCCATACGGCATCAACGGCATCGCCATGTCGCCCAGCTTTAACTACGTCTACTACTCAGCACTGGGCTCCAAGAAACTTTGGCAGATACCGACTTGGGTTTTACGGAAAAATGATTCTGACTTTAGTAGTTACGTTCGATATGTGGGAGACAAGGTCTCTAACTCTGACGCCATGGTCTTTGGTAAAAGGAGTTTGTATTATGGCGCATTATCAAAAGATGCTGTTTATAAGTAAGTAGAAACTAAATGGATAATTATCCTTAAGTACCCGAACTTTTTTTTTTTTGGCCTTGGGAGATGTTTTGTTTTATCAACTTTAGAGATTCCTTTAGAAAGGAAGATAATTACATCCAAGTCCAGGCCTCATGCAGGACGGAAGGGGTGGTAGCCAGCAGATGTTTAAGTCCGGGCTATTGTGATGAAAGTCCGAGTGCGTACCACACGACCAGGCAGCTAACCCTGTAATGGTACCGGGTACGCCATTACATTAAAGAAATTGTGGAGTCTTCGGTGTGGGCAGAAGATTCAACAGTTGGATTGCACTTCGAACCCCGACGTACTTTACAAGCAATGGGAAAAAAAACACTGTTGAAACTTTTACAAAATTGTTCCAGCCTGTAGAGTGAGTGTAAAAAAACGCAAAGTGAAGTTCTGCCGTCATATTACAAGGTCATCGGGGCTCGCAAAGACATTTCTTCAGGGATTACTACCAGGAAAAAAGAAGAAGAGGCACACAGGTGGGAAGACAAAAGAATGGACGGACCAGCCCTTGAGGGAGATTCTATCCAAGGCAAAAGACAGAGAGGAATGAAGAAGGACAGTCAGCAGATCTTGTGTGGTGCCCCAACTGTCCAACAGACTAAGGGATAGGTCAGGAGTATCTGTCAGATGAACGCAATGTCACTCAAGATATTTACCACAAAAATAATGAATGTCCATTTTACCCACAATAAAAATAGTCAACGCAATCCATAGTTAACGTCTCCCCCGCCGCCCCACCCGCTCTTATATCTCGAATATGTTATCTTTTAAGTGCTGCTATGTGCGCAATATTGTAGTATTTGTAATCCTTCTTCTCTTCTTCACCGGGACCTAAAGCGAGAGCTGACAATTTGGAGTGAGTCAAGTGTAGGCATACTCGTTACTAGCTAAACAAGTGTACTATTGACTAGTGAAACAAGTATATCGCTGCCTAGTGCAACAAGTGTCTGCTAGTGAAATAAATGTGCTGTTGAGTAGTGAAACAAATGTACTATTGATTAGTTAAACAAGTGTACTATTGACTAGTGAAACAAGTGTACTATTGATTAGTGAAACAAATGTACTGTTGACTAGTGAAATAAATGCACTATTGACTAGTAAAACAAATGTGCCTTGTCTAGTGAAACAAATATGCTGTTGACTAGTGAAAAAAATGTGCCCTGTCTAGTGAACAAATATGCTGTTGACTAGTGAAACAAATGTGCCCTGTCTAGTGAAACAAATATGCTTTTGACTAGTGAAACAAATGTGCCCTGTCTAGTGAAACAAATATGTTGTTCACTAGTGAAACAAAAGTGCCCTGTCTAGTGAAACAAATATGCTTTTGACTAGTGAAACAAATGTGCTGTCAAAGAATAATACAAAAAAATAAATGAAGATAAGGAACTGCGAAGTTCGTATGAGAGAGCAGTGGTCCTGGTTGTAAATAACTGAAGATAAAGAACTGCAAAGATCGTATGAGAGAGCAGTGGTCCTGGTTGTAAATAACTGAAGATAAAGAACTGCGAAGATCGTATGAGAGAGCAGTGGTCCTGGTTGTAAATAACTGAAGATAAAGAACTGCAAAGATCGTATAAGAGAGCAGTGGTCCTGGTTGTAAATAACTGAAGATAAAGAACTGCGAAGTTCGTATGAGAGAGCAGTGGTCCTGGTTGTAAATAACTGAAGATAAAGAACTGCAAAGATCGTATGAGAGAGCAGTGGTCCTGATTGTAAAAAATAAACTGAAGATAAAGAACTGCAAAGATAGTATGAGAGAGCAGTGGTCCTGGTTGTAAAAAAATAATTGAAGATAAAGAACTGCGAAGACCGTATGAGAGAACAGTGGTCCTGATTGTAAAAAATAACTGAAGATAAAGAACCGCGAAGTTCGTATGAGAGAGCAGTGATCCTGGTTGTAAATAACTGAAGATAAAGAACTGCAAAGATCGTATGAGAGAGCAGTGGTCCTGATTTTAAAAAATAACTGAAGATAAAGAACTGCGAAGATCGTTTGAGAGAGCAGTGGTCTGGTTGTAAAAAATAATTGAAGATAAAGAACTGCGAAGACCGTATGAGAGAGCAGTGGTCCTGATTGTAAAAAATAACTGAAGATAAAGAACTGCAAAGATAGTATGAGAGAGCAGTGGTCCTGGTTGTAAAAAATAATTGAAGATAAAGAACCGCAAAGATCGTATGAGAGAGCAGTGGTCCTGGTTGTAAAAAATAACTGAAGATAAAGAACTGCGAAGTTCGTATGAGAGAGCAGTGGTCCTGGTTGTAAATAACTGAAGATAAAGAACTGCGAAGTTCGTTTGAGAGAACAGTGGTTCTGGTTGTAAATAACTGAAGATAAAGAACTTCGAAGATCGTATGAGAGAGCAGTGGTCCTGGTTGTAAATAACTGAAGATAAAGAACTGCGAAGATCGTATGAGAGAGCAGTGGTCCTGGTTGTAAATAACTGAAGATAAAGAACTTCGAAGATCGTATGATAGAGCAGTGGTCCTGGTTGTAAATAACTGAAGATAAAGAACTGCGAAGATCGTATGAGAGAGCAGTGGTCCTGATTGTACTTCACGAGTTCCAAACATGTAGAAGGTGCTCCATATTTAATATAAAAAGGATCCCATTCCTAAAGATTCAAATCACAATTTCTCGGTTTCTTTTCAAAGGTCAATGTCATTAACATAGTGTCCAAGATTAGGAACTTTTTTTTTTCTAATTTAAATTAAGAGTGGCTATTGCTTTCTTTTTTTTTTTTTTTTTTCAAATCCAGAAAAATAGGATACATAATACCTTATTGGCAGAAGTAAATGTGTAGTGTTAAATTTAAATCAGGCTTAAAGTAAAAAAAATTGTAGTCATTGTTTTGCTTTTAAATTTTTGCATTTTTTTTTGTCTACAAACATATTTGTTACACATCGCTAAGTACTAGTGTAGCCCGTTACGGTAGGTGACGTTTTGACGATAATTAAAAAATCATAAAGCTTTGTTTAACGAACGTTAGTCTTCACTATACTATACTATACGATACTATCTATCTATCTATCTATCTATCTATCTATCTATCTATCTATCTATCTATCTATCTATCTATCTATCTATCTATCTATCTATCTATCTATCTATCTGTAAGTCTGTCTATCCATCTATCTATCTATCTATCTATCTGTAAGTCTGTCTATCTATCTATCTATCTATCTATCTATCTATCTATCTATCTATCTATCTATCTATCTATCTATCTATCTATCTATCTATCTGTAAGTCTGTCTATCTATCTATCTATCTATCTATCTATCTATCTATCTATCTATCTATCTGTAAGTCTGTCTGTCTATCCATCTATCTATCTATCTATCTATCTATCTATCTATCTATCTATCTATCTATCTATCTATCTATCTATCTATCTATCTATCTATCTATCTATCTATCTATCTATCTATCTATCTGTAAGTCTGTCTATCTATCTATCTAACACTAAAAAAAAATAAAGATTGTAATCAATACATATTGTGAGCTTGGGGGCTCTATCGAAGACATTTTATGCTTCTCGAACGCTTCCGCCAAAGGTGTGAATAGAATACACTGAGTATAGAAGCAATAATTAGTCTACTATTCAACATCTGCGCTGGTTCGTGCACTGGTACCTCATTGGAGACGACCACATCCCAAAGGCGATCTTGTTTGGTGAGCTTAAAGGAGGACAGCGTAAAAGATGTTCCCGTTATAAAGATCAAACTCAGGCACCATTTCTTATATACAGTAAAGACGTTACTTCAAAAAAAAAAAAAGATGATTACGTCCTACGCGTCATGCATGTTAACCAATGACCTAAATTCTGCTAAGCCACTGGTTTTTCTGGCTAGCTCAGGCAACCCATTCCATGCTCTAATAGCACTAGAAGAATTTCGCCCTCACTGGCATGGAGGAAAGTAGCTGAGAGCACGTGACGTTGGAGAGCTCTCACAAGGCCGCCGCGGGACATACATCCGAGACCCAAAAAGCCCTTATCAAAGACAGGTGAAAAAGATGAAAAGAAAACCTAAGTAGACCGCCGCCGGCGGACAACGGCTTTATCTAAATGAGCGCAACTGGGTTTGCGTAGTCATGCGAAACGCTGCACTCACCCGTAATCTTTAAAATCGAAGAGATTGTCATCATTATTATTGTGAACTATGATACACCAGATTCCAGTGAACACAAAATTGACAAATGCCTACTCCCCCCCCCCTTTTTTTTTTAATCATTACATGTAAAAGAAAAATATGCAAGTTGTGCGAAACGCTCAGAAGAACAGCTATCATTTTTTTTTTAAATACTTAAACTTACATGGACCATCGATTATATTCCCAATCGCTTTTTTTTTTTTGCTTTTCTGACAATATCACCCCTCCCCACCTCTCACAGACATTATGATGCTAGTGACCTAATTGCACAACAAGCTTTAAAACAAGTAACATAGATTTTTTTTTTTAATATGACAATTCCTCCTTTATGACGCTAATCATTTCCTGTAAGAGCGATTCTTTTACTCTTACTAACTGGTTTTAAAGAAACGGAACACTTTACCCCGACCCACGAAGAAAACCCTGGTTAAGCGAATGTAAACAATTCTACTGATAGGCTTATAGATTCAGACTTAGAAGACGGCGCGCAAAATGTTTCTGAAAGTTTAAGTTATTTAATGACGACAAGCGGAAATACCCGATGACGCATGTTTGTTTAAAATAAAGAGTTTTTCCAGTGTGGCCGATTAACTAGTGACTGTCAAATTTCTAGTAAAATCGTTAGAACAGTTTTCGAGAACCGTGTCCAAGTTTTTGTTTTTTTTTCCATTGAAGAATTAGCCAGCTAAGAAGTGCAATTGTAATCAAATGACAAAATAACTATTTGTCTTTACATAACAAATAAGGTTGTTTTTCTAAACACAAAATACATATAAAACATAGATATCTGCCATTGTTTTTTTCCCCCAAAATAAATAAATAAATAAATTGAACGTGTGTCTAATACATTTACAAATGTCCCACCCCGTCAAAACGTAGTGCTTCGTAGCAGTGTGTCAGGGGCCTGGGACTGAAATGTTCTTGCAAACAAATTCATTAGAATTAGTCAAACTATACCAACATTTCCTGCTCTTTTTTTAACAAAGGTTATACTAACTCACCACGTCCGTCATTATGTGTATGTTTTTTTTGGTCCAACTTCTCATTCTTGGACTAAGTTTAAATTGTGTATAGTTATCCACAGTTGAAGACGATAAGTGAATCAATCAAAACATTAACAACTTAGTTATTACTTAGTGGTAAATAATACGTTAGTTTTGTATTGGAAAAGGGAAAATAGTATTGAGATATATTGCAGTGATTGTGTGGTGTTTTCCCACTTTTTAAAATAATTTTGCTTGTTAAATCAGGTGGAATGCTGAAAAAGATTTAATAGATCAAGGTGTTACTGAAGGGGAAGTAAGGGCAGTAACTCAGGTCCCGATCATTCAAAACTGGGAGACAATCCAGTGGCCAGACGGTATTGCCCTTGGATCAAGATACAGTGATGAGAACAGACTCTACTTTGTATCCGCCAGAGCCCAGCTATTTCATTCTAACGCACTGGACTTCAGCGGCGCCCATGGGGCGAACTTCAGAGTGTTCAAGGTGGCAGTCGACGAAGAGAGTTACCTGGCTGAAAGTGACAAAGACAAGTTACCTATTGCCGTGGTGGTAGGATAGTATCAGGTGGTTGTTCCAAACTGTATATAGATCTATATATTTATATAACAAGATGCACAATAAATGTCATTTCATCATCACATTGGTAGGGATTTTTTTTTTTAGTGAGAGTGCTGATGGTTGAGAGAAAAAAAATATGGGGGGGGGGGGGGGGGGGGGGGGAGTAAAATAGAATGTTTAATTGGTTATGGAAAATTCCCATTACACCTTTGAGTTATTTTGCACAAAATTTTAAACTAAACTCAATACTTCCCCTAATGCTCTGTTTGTAAGTAGACCTAAAATTATCTATGATGCAAAGCAATCACCTGAGTGTTGAAAAGTTTAACCTTGCATTATTTATACTACAATGAAAAAAAAATGTTGGCTAAATCAGATTCTTTGTTGGAGATTTACTGGAAAAATTTGTATAAAAAATTTGTCAGATTTACTTAATATAAGCTTGATACTCCTCCCCCCCCCCCCCTATAACTACCATAAAATAGCATTCCACATTGACATTTTATACATTTGTCAAGACTTTTGTATTAACTCTTTCTCTCCTGACGATACCAGCGTTGATTCCACCAGAATGTGGCAAATAATTATGGAGAGAAAGAATTAATGAAGTTGTGACCTACATATTTCACCAGGTGATAGGAAGAATAACTTCTCACCTTTAGTTGACAGTGTTGGGTTTAAATTGTAAGTTACTTAGCTTTATTTCCCAGTCCTACGCTTTAAATTTTCCAGCTCAAATGACAGCAGACATAGATTCAAATAAACATTGTCCTTTGCACATGGTCTTCCGGTGGGCCATGTAGTCTCGATAGACCAATAGTACAGTGGTAACACAACAAACATTGCCTCAAAGGAGATCACATTAAACAAAATTTGTTAAGCACTTTAAACCTACAATGAAGTTTAGATTTATGAATGGCCTATAGTTTTATTAATCTCATATATTCTTAGCCAGTGCATATAGCATAGATCTAGAATAAAAACTGCAGACTTGTATGGCTAGTCTAGTATAATCATGGCATACACTTTCTATTTTTTAATTAACAGTTGCAAAATTGTTACCAGTGACAAAATAAGAAAGAAACAAACAAAAAAAAAAAAAACGTGTGTCCAATTGGCTACTGATTTAATGAAGAATATTAAAATGATTTAAAAAATATATCTTTGAAATGAACTGTACAGATGTGTGAGGAAGATGAAAAAACAACAACAATGACATTAAGGCACAAAACTTTAAAACAATTACATTGAGAGATGGAAATAGGTGCATTATATAACCAAGAAACATTTTTAAAAACTATTCTTAAAAAGGTTGACCTATAAATGATAAAACTAAAGCATTTTGAAAAATTGGGCCAGTTTCATCAGATGAATATAACAAAAAAAATGTACATCATATTAATATTATTATTAAATAATCCCTTACATTTACTTATTTACAAATGGCCAGAGCTGGAGATGAAGTTCATGTGAAATTGTACAAACTAGAGAAAGACGGTCATTTTAATAATGCCTCTAAGTCAATGCTGTAGATGAAATCAGGTGACTGAAAGTAATGCTGCCCGGAGAAAGTCAACTACTGGGTGAATACAAATCAAGTACCTATACTCTATTGCTTGTCATGAGTCTAACAGTGGTCAAGTCAATTATTTCTTCTTCTGGGCAGTTCCAATATTGCACTGGTTCACCTTAAAATGAAAATAAAAGGTACTCATTAGACAATCTTTGTTTGACCTATGACCTGCTGTATAAATCTTATATGAAATAAAACTTTCAACAACAGTATCAAAAGTGGAAGTAATTTGCTTCATTTTTTAGATACAGAATTAAAACTAATAAATAATTTTTGCCCAACATATTCAAAGATAAAGGATGGCTGCCTGGTCGTGCGGTTTGCGCGCTGGACTGTCGTTTGGATTTATTGATGGTCCCAGGTTCAAACCCTGCCCAATCCCATCTCCTGGCGTCTTGCGGGAGGTTTGGACTAGGAAGTAAACTATCTTCAACTCTGAAGGAACATCCGAAACATGTAAAATATTTTACAAACATTTTACATAAAGATAAAAAATTGAAATTTTTAGAAATGGAATCTTATTTATCAAGCCAAGCAAAGAAAGGTTGTGTAAGAAGTATTTATTCTATCAAAATATTCCCTGGTAAAATCGTATTGCATGAAAACTGGGGACTTCTGGCACAGATTTTTTTTGTGTCGCCAGTTACTGAGCATTATATGATGTGCTTATATACAAGTACTTAAATTTACAAGTACAATAATAAGCAGGGGCAGGAACGAGTTTAACAACCATGGTTAATGAGGGTGTAATGAACAAGTGAAAAGTAAATCTGACTTACTTGCTAACAGATATAAAAGGTAATTAGGAAAGGACTTAAGAAAATCTAATCCAGTCAAAGGTAAGGTCTAAATCAGGACTGAAACTTGGAATCCATGGTATCATAATTATGAGCTATAACCACTAAGCCATCATATCTCACAAATGTGATAACTAACAATAATGTATAGATACATAAATATTCTTACAGTGGTTGCAAATCTGAGTGAGGTCAGAGATTCACTGAAACATTCCTCTTTAGGTGAGACATTGACAAACATCAAAGTCTTACTGTTTCCTCCCAGTGAGTTCTGTAGTAGGTGAGTCAACTTCGAGTTCCTGTATGGGATGTGTTTGTCCTAACACAAGAAAAAGTAAGCACCTCCGATTATAACAGTTCAATACAAGTAACTTTAATGACAATAAAAAGCAGAGTAAAATAAAGATATAGTTTACTATAGGCATATAAATTAACAAAATAAATGAGACAAAAAAAATATTAAAAAATCCAGTCAATGTAATTATAATTCTGGTCATATTTGATTTAGGTTATGTATCAATAGGAAGGCATCTTACCTTTTTAGTCAAAGCCAAGAAGACAGATTGTAAGTGACTCAAACTGCTATTAATTTTGTTGGCCTCATTCAACCTCAGGCCTTCTGACCCAGAATCTTTCACTTTTTCACTTCCAGCCAAGTCTACCAAGTTCAACATTCCTACAACATAATGACAAGTTGGCATTACCGAAATTTTGAATTCCATCTATTATTCCTATCAGATCTAATGACACAAAGAGAAACTTTACCTTTGCAGGACTCCCCAGTGATGTTGTTTGTGCCTGTTAGTCGAAGTTGAAAGACAGAGTGACTCCTTGAAGAATGTTCATTGCACTTGGTTTCTGCCACAGCCCTGTTTTCTGAAGCCTTTCTAAGTAAACCTAGAACCTTAAAGAATTAAACCTAATTCTGTTATCAATGGAACCTAGAAACTTTATGCTTAAAATCAAAACTCTTTCAAGCATACAACACAAAAGAAAGAAACATAAAAAGTTGGTTAGGTTTTAACAGAAAATAAAAAGGAGATGCTCCCTAAAAAAATGTACAACATTCATTCTCAACAGTTAACTGTTCAATACACTAAAAAAAAGGTAATTCATATAATTATGCTGACTGATTACAAAAGAACTCAACCCAAACTCCAATATTACTATGTTGTATGTGTGTTTGTGAGGTAAATTTAGTTCAGAAGGTGCTCTCACAATGCACTGATAGAATTGACATAAGACTAAAGAATAGTGACACTTAGGGCAACTTGATAATTGCAGGTCTGGGCAAACACTGACGATTTTAAAGCGCCTAGTTGTAGTTGGTATATTTAGAAGACTTTTAGGGCAGACTTTGCCATGCAGTGGTTGTACGCAGAGGTGGTTTGCAAGATTGACTGTCAGGGGCATGTGCCGTACACTAGAAGTTTTGGGTGAGCTGCACACACAGTGACTGGGAGTAAATCACAGAGGCTTGCTCACAATGTTAGCTCCAACAGGTGTGGGTTGTTAACCAGAGATGCTGTAAGATGTATACAGTTATTCTTATGGGACACAGGGTAAGAGAAGATAATATTATTGGTTTTATGTTAGAAAGTAGTTGATTTATTGATAATTAGCATTGCATTGTTTTAGCATCATTATTGGGAAGTAGTTTGCAAAGTCTAATTGTTTGTTCTTTAGAGAGACAGCTGATCGAGTAGCATAGTCGGTAGAGTGAAAGCCTAGGTCTATAGTGATAGGTTAGGATGAGGGTCAGTGATAGTGTCGTGTAAGTGACGATATATGGCTGTAGTTAGATTTGAATAGATGAGTGACAGACCAAGCAGATGACAGCAGAAGCATTTGAGAGAACAGTTATGTTGTTCTGCTGTGCATTGTATGAAGGAATATTGTTCTTGTTGTTTTATATATATTAGTTTTATTATATTTTAGTAATTAATACTGCCTATGAACTTTTTAGTGTTTTATATAGCTAGTTAATTGCAAGTACCATATTTTCACTCATAAAGCCTGTAAAAACATGTATAACCCATGGGTTATATGGGCAAAAATATGGTATTGATTAAGATTCTAACAAATGAAATATCAACTTAATTGTATACCATTACATTTGCATCATATGCTATATTTTGGTGATCGACTTCCAGTATAGATCTATATTATTACATGTTCTTCTTTAGTAAATTGGAGTTTATGTATATTAATGATCATTAGTTTAATGCATACATACATAAAATAATTCAAGTTTGAGTAGTTAAACACACCAAGAGCGAGAATCTACTTTAGATGATGTGGGGGCAAGATAAAATGATAGTAAATACAATATTCCACTCTTGCATGTATTGATGTATATATATATAATAAGAGCTAGTCCTTCATACCCTTTTCAGTAGCTAAATTTAATGTTAAATGTTTCAAAATACAGCTGCTTATAGCAAAGTTTCCCAAGTATATATTGGAAATATTTCTGCTCCGAATATTAAGTTGTAAAATAACATTAATAACCAAGTTACACATATTCATAAAGAACATTAAGCTTACTTGATCCTCATTTTTGACCTCAAAAATGGTCAAGTTTGGGACATGCACATCATTGTCTCCTTTAATCATTTTAATTTCCAGTTTCTCGTCTCTGGCTTTCCCAAGCAAATCTCTGATAGTTTCATTGTAGATCTCCAGCATCGAGGCTTGCATTACATACTGTAAGCACCAACATAAAAAAAAATTCCCTAAAACAAAAGTTTCTTTTTTTTTTTTTTTTTTAAATTAAATACTTATATATTTAAATATTTAAGTACAGCAGTGACATACCTGCCATCCTTTAGAAGACAGGTCAGAGGAAGTCTTGAAGATTTGTTTCACGGCCCTAGGAATCATGCCTAATTGACTTTCAGTATCTAAAGATCCCTCCATGGTAAATGTTTTACCAGACCCAGTCTGACCATAGGCAAAAATACAAACATTGTAACCATCCAGGGCACTCTGAAATTTAGTAGAAAAACAAAAACAATGTTAAATAAATACTACTGAAGTGGTGGATGGAAAAGTAAGTGCTGCCGCCATGAGCACAAAAACTTCAATTGAGATTTATTGAACAAACTCACTTGACGAAATTTGTGATAAATGAACAAGTATTCTGCAGTAAGAATCTTGAGCTGAGAGTTAAATTATTATTGTAATATTTTATTAATGCTTCAGGAATGCTTTCACCAAATGTCTCTGTGCGTCGTAATGGGTATATGATGGCACTATGAACTACACAACAGATGTTCTGGTAAATGCCAGTTTGATAATACAAGATACACTGCTAACTGTTTGACAGCTGCAGGTCACTTATTTAATTTAGGGGATGACTGTATACCAATGGCTATCTTTTTTTTGGCAAACGTAAACGGATTGTGTAACGGAAGTCATCATAAACACTTTATAAACAGCCCAGGCTTAACCAGCATTGAGTTAAACAACTGTCAGAAAACAATTTATGAAATAGAAAGCTGAAGAGCTCTTGCAAAGGTCGCATTTATAACCAAAAGAAAAGCTACTGTGAATACTAAAAAAAAAAAAAATCCCAGAAGACAATGGTTTGCTATATTGAATGTGACAAAATATGTATGACAAGTGAAAAAAAAAGTCTAATATATGACTTTTTATTTTCAATGTTTCTAAGCTACTAAAAATATGAAACTAATATTTGATACCTGAACTAACTGAGAAATTTCCTCAAACACCTCAGACTGTGAAGATTCAGGTTTGAACACTTTATCAAATGTAAATTCATATTTACTAACCCCCCTTGCAGTCTTTGAACTAAGCATACTCTGAAAAATAAATAAATATGGAAATCATTTTGTATAGAATAGTTTGATAATAGCTTTAGGAGTCAACTGCATTTTCAAATGTAAAAAAAAAAAAATGTACACAATGGATTTAAAAACTGACCTCATTAACTGAAACATCTGCCAATTTGTCCAACTCAATAATCTTAGAGTCCATGTCAGGAAAATTGATATGGTTAATGATTCCATTATTGCCAAGCTGTTCTTCTCCAAGCAAAGGTCTCACACGACAAAATACACGAATGTTTCCCTGGAATAACATTTTGCTTATTACTAATTATTATTATTACTTATTATTGAAATATTTAATAATTTTTTTCTTTAATAACAATTTTTATCACAAGTAATATTACAAACAAGCAAAATGGAACAAATACTTTTTAAAAAAAAGCTTAAATTATCTGTAATTATCAATTAGTTTGAACCAGTCATGTAATTAAATTTGTAATAGATCTAGACTAAATAATTCTGTGCGATTAGAAATATTTTTTTCAATTGTTTTTGTTTAGCGTAATTTAATGCTTTTAGCTTTCTCAATACCCTATGATCCAATAATTTGTATGGACTAGTTGGACATGGGTAGATGGGGTGAAAGAAAGGGGAAATCTGGGTTATTGCTTTTTAAATATATATAAAAATGTGAGCGAATATAAGCTCGAAGGGTAAGGCCTCCCCAAGCCAGTACAGTAACCACTGTGCAAGGAAGCTCTTATAAATATAGGTTATAAACAATTAATTCAATTTACTGAAAAAAAAAAAAAAAATCTTTTGCAGGTATGGTACTAAAAGTTGCATTAAAAGTTTACCAAATGTTATTTTACTTTCTTGAAAGTGACCTACTTTAAGTTCTTGAATTGTGTTGTGTAGTTTCCTTCTCTCTGTCTCATGACACCTCTCCCTCATCTGGTAATCTTGTATGCTCTCGTCTCTCATCCTTATGATGTTTATCTTCTCAAGAATGATGTCGTCTCGCTCAGCAATGTTTTTGTGTGCGCTGGTAAGTTGTACCTTAAAGTACAGCCAGATATCAAGTCAGTATTAGAGAGGACAGAATGGTATAATGAACCTATTGGCAAGTTTTGAATACTTGGAAGCAGCTATAACCAAACCTGAAGTGCTTAGCAAAAACTGAAGTTGTACTTAAAATATCAGTAAGCCATCGAAAGTCCAATGTTAACAGCTTTTAAAACAGAATTGAATGTATTTTTGAGTGCTGTATTTTAAGCGCTTAAATTGATGTTAATATTGCTGGGGGCATCCTTCCTTACATTAATATTTTTAAAAAGAATCTTTACTGTGTCCGAAAGGATTCATGATCTTTACCATTGTGTCTATTGTATGTCTTGGTTGGTGCTGTAGAAGTGGATGTTAAACCAGTTTAGGATATGTTGCTATTATTCTCAGGCAAAAAGAGCATTTATGAAGGTCTCAATTGAATCAGCATAATCACATAAAACTTTTCACTCATTACTAATCTTCAGATTTGAAGACAATGACTTATTATTATTTCTACAAGTGTCTCATGGTTACAATTTATCCTTTGTTTATTTCTGTGCTTATTTGTTATGCTTTGTAATAATGTACAGGTGAGCAAGCATATTTGTTCCTAACAATTTTTCATTTCCTTTATTTAACATTAGCTCTTCATCTCACCAGGTAACTGATTATTCCATCAGAATGTCCTAGTGGCTGAGTAAGAATAGACATGCCCAAGCACCCAGGCAGAAACCGATTAGGCTAAAGGGTAGCAATACAAGACTCCCGTTGGGGTGCCTAAGGGGGTGCAAGAGCATCCTCATTGCACTGTGCGGAATTGTAACAATCCAGGCGCCGTTCCTCAAGGGGCCGTTACATAAATGGTATGTCCTGCACGGTTAGCCTGGTATAGAAAAGGAAAATGGCAGGGGGTCCTGGTGCACGCGGTCTCTGGCAGCGAGTCTGACACCCCGCCAGACAGAACAGTGTACACTGTTCTCATTCAGGCAGTGAAAGGGAGCTCTTGTTCACTTTTGCTGGCTTAGAGTTCCAAGAGCTGAAGGCTCAACTTTATTTGACAGTTTCAAGAAGAAGAATAGACATGTCAATTGACCAAAATATTGTCTGTACCAGCAATTTGACAAAACACTAAGAGAGTTGGGAAAGAACATTTGATACCTTTGTGCATTCCAGCTCTGCTCTTAAAGTTGCCTGTGACGACGTCAGCTCAGACACAGTCATCTTCAACTGAGAAATCTCTTTCAAAGAAGCAGCAAGGTCACCCTCCAGGGTAATCTTGTGTCTCTCCAAAGTCTGCTTTTGAAACTCAAGGTCCTCAATATCATTTAGTAGTTTCCTTTTGCTTTCTTGATGTTGTTGCTCTAGTGCACTGAAATAAAGACATATTTAGACATCATTGAATAAGAGGGAAAAAAGTCTTGAAAAAAAAAAATAAAACAAATTGGAGTTTGAAGCTCCTAGGCTTCAGAGCTGGAACAAATGATGAATAAACATGACATGTAACATATAATAGAAGAAGTCTCAGGCTCCATTATGCTTTGAACCTAATATATAATTATCTGTGTAACGGAATGTGAAAAAAAAAAAGTGGGCTGACTCTAAGCAGGTCGCACAACCACATGACCATGGGAGAATATACAGGCAAATTACTGATTTGAAAATTTATTTTCTTTAGGGCAGATCTGGATGGTCTAGTCAAAAAGTGCATTGGCATTTGATATGATCTTACTGAATGCAAAATAATAAGGTGAAAAACAAATAAAATACTGTTTTTACAAAGCTTTGTTACCAATGCTTTAAAAATTGAAGTAGAAGGCTTGCTTTCATCTTCTTTCTTATGATGTCAGAATAGTCTGTTGCACATATTTTTGTTGTCGAATTTTGCATGTCCAAAAAAAAAAAAAGGCATTATAGTGCTGCCTTCTTTTTTCTATGATTAGAATGCAGGAAAATTCTTCAATATTATCCTGTTCCAACGCTTCTGACTTTATTTACACTTTTCTTACTATAAAAAAAAGTGTGTTGCAGAGACCAGGAGGATGAATTTTTTTCGGAAAGCAGGAAAACATTTGGAGTTAATTAGGATTTCAAATATATTGTGAATATAAATGCAAATCGTGCAGCTTTACATTTATACACAATAAACTCTTACACATTTACCTTAATTTGTTCCTAAGTTCTTGAATGCTTTGTCCAGCATGCTTAGTGGCCACTTCCTTTTCTTCAACATCACCGCTCAGCTTCTGATTAGTGGACTCTAGAAGGGCAATACGGCCCAAGTATTCGGACATCTTGTTCTGAATATAAACAAGATAAAATTTATTTCTACAAATATTTTCCTGTGCATTATATATGGTATAATTTGACAAAGTTTTAAGAGATGCTTTTATTTATCAAAATGTAATTATCTTATTACCAGGGAGTAGAGGTTGGAATGTTGTTCTTAATATATAAAATTATTTTTTTTTAAGGTAAGCATATTTACTTGAAGAGAAGAACTATCCAAAGCCTGCTTTTGAACAAATGTTTCCATATCTTGAAGACGACCTTTGAGATCCCAAGCTGGGCGTTTCTTTGGCATTCCTGAAAATTTTTGTTTAAAAAAGAAATAAGACAAAATGAAGGGCTAAACTTGTAGGGAATTAAGCTAGTGAATGGAAATAGCCGAGACCAATCGTCATAGAAGGCCTGAACACTGACCTGCAACATTATGACCTGTGGGCAGTGGGGACCAATAGCTTGTGCCCACAGGTTGTGAAGTAAAAGGTCAGTGTTGAGGCGCTCGGTAGCAGCCAAACCAATAATTTTTAAAATTAACTTAGTGCTCACAAATGAAAAAGGTTTACAATGTAATCTCTGAGTGAAAGCATTGAGTAGAAATAAATAAACTATACAAATATTGGACTGAATTTATGGACTGAAAAGACTGACATACACAGCTCATAATGGAAATATTTGTGTGGTCAACATACCAGTAGATACAACTGAGGAGTCAAGGTTCTGAGCAGGTCTTGAAAAGCTTGAGGAAGGAGTAGGTTCTGAAAAAAGGAATCATCTAAATTAAATGAATTGACACAACAATTAACATTGAAATGAAAAACTTAAGTAAAATATTCAATTTTAACAGAAGTTTGAAAATTGCACTTATTTACTTGGTCTTGCAACTGTATTAGCAATGGGTTTTATTTGCGAACGAGCATTTCTAGCTGCTGCCACTGTCTGAATGTTGCGACTAGTTACTGGCCCTGCTGCTGGTTTTTTCATAAGGTTAGTTGATGATCCAGTCTTCTTCATATTTGATTTCAAAGCAGATGATGGTGCCTTTGTTAAAGACGAAGAAGAAACTGACCTTTTACTAGAATTTAGTAGTGAGTCATTTGAAGAATGGTCCACTTTAGTTTTTTTCCCCACAGGCTGAAAAAAAAAAGGGTTATTTTGAAACACACACACACAGACACTTTTAAACTAATTGTTTAATGGCTTTAAATGATAGCAAAACAATTTTTTACCTCACAAACATCAGGACTTCTGGCCCTTTTCAACCGACTACTCGACATGGGCAGCTTAGTGCTGGACATGGGTAATTTGCTAACGTTGGCATTGTTGCGAGTTGCTAGAGGCTTTCTCTGTTAAATATTCATTTTAAAAATGATAACAGCATTGAATGAAATACTTTAAAAATTTCATAATGTGCTTTTAAAATTTACAATAAATGTTTTTGATCATTGTCATTATTGATATCTGATAGGAAGGTTCAGATAACCAATCCTACACATAAGACAAATTTGGCATTGGTTTCCAGAATAGGAAGATCTCCATAAAATTGTTCTTTTTATTTATTAAGTATATGCTCACTTGAAACTTCTTAAAGACATGAATATCTCCATTTCCACTAGTCTTACAGGGACTAAGTTTATGTGGTGCAGTTGGAAATGTTTTTTCAAGCTTTTTTTTAAACAACGTAGATCTAGGCTTTATTAGTGTATTGTGAGAAATTTTTATCAAACTACCAACTAGATCAAATATAATCTAGAGATATTATCTAGAGTAGAATCTAGATCTACTAAATCAAAATAAGGAAAGAAAAACAGATTGAGCTCTCAACATTCTACTTTTAGGACCATTTTCAAACTAAATATTATTGACATATAATATATTATATATCAATTTTAATGCCCAAGAATAGAGGAAATTAAAAAAAAAAAAAATCAGAAGCAGCAGACAATTATTTAACATAATTTTTTTTTTAGGGCAAATACACTTACCTGTAATTACAAAAATCCATCACACAAGAAGGTTTATCCAGTAATCCATGAATTTCACAATAAAATTAACCAAAAAATGTGTCACAAAGTAAAGCATGTTTATAGAAGAATTGAAAAAAAAAAAACAAAAAACAAAACAAACTAAACAAAAAAAAATTCAATTATTATCAGCAGATTTAACAAGTTTCTTGGTTTTTGCTCAGAACTAAAAACAAATAAATAAACATTCTTTAGAATGCTGTGACCCTTGAAAAGAACAAAAAATACGGGTACTATGAAAAGAAAAATTACTTCATGATTCAGATCATGAGCTGATTGTTTAAGACGTCCAAATCTATCTGGTCGCCCAGCAGGACTCTTATCAAGCTTAGCTGCCTCACGTTTTTTTCTCATCCTTTGTCTATCTTAAAGCCTGCAAAACACAAAAATAAGAATAGTTTTAACACAATAATTTTCTTTTAAAAATGAAATATAAACAACTACTAGAAATCCAACGCTTACCTTATAGCAGTTTTTTTTTGATAGCTCAAAGCTGCTCGCTGGGCTCTTCTCTGGCTTGTTTTATATTCTTTTAAATCATTAGGTGACATATCCTTGGGTCTTCTTTTTTTGTTCTCAGAATTAGGAGTGTTTGGATTGGCACCAGCACTGTTTCGTGTTTGACGAGACCTCTGTGCCTTTATTTTCAAGTAATACTCCCTTTTATACTGTCTACAAATACAAAAGAAAAGTAGAAATTAAGCTGATGGATTATATTTTTAAAAATAAGATTAACATGACAGTGTATGAACTATGACACTATATGCACTAAGTTTCTGAAGCTTACAAAGACGAATATAAAAACATTTATTAGTTTACGAGTATTACTTGTTCTTTAATTTTTGATCGTAGAATTCATCAATTTCAGCCTGGGTATGGGTACCTTCTTCCCACTTCCTCTTTTTTTTGTCTCTGTACTTCTTGACTGTCTCTCTATGTTTTGCCAAAATTTCAGCATACTTTTCTGGATTTTCTATCTTTAACTTACGACGACGAATTGAAGCAGATGACATTGTGATTTTAAGGGAAAATTGACAGCTAAAAGAAAGTAAATGTTCTGTAAAGTACAAGGAAAAGAGAGGTCTAGATCTCAATACGCTCCAACTCCCTGGATCTAGATCTAAGTATAGACCTATAATTAATAACAGTTCCCGGTCATTTCATCCCCGGTCATTTCATCCCCTGGTCACTTCATCCCCGGTCATTTCATCCCCTGATAATTTCATCATCTGATCATTTTTATCTAACAAATTGTAATTTTAAAAATCCTGAAATTAGCAATATTTAATGTATTCATTTTTTATTTAAATGACAAAACTGTAACACATTAATGTTTAAAAGGAATTAAAGCAAAACTTGGACAGGCGACATGATATCCCGAGGATGGGTAAACTCCGCCTTTATGAGAAAAAAATAAAACCTTATTTCAAGGCTAAAAATGACGTGCCCATTTTCAAGAAAGAGCGATTGAAAAATAAAATAAAGTGAAACATGGTCGTACTTTCACCACACCTTGGCCTTTGATGATAAGTTATCAGCGGCATGATCATAATTATTGTAATCGCACTTCTATCTCTCAAAAGATTTCCTCTACTTGCACCACATCTTGGTCTTTGATGATAAGTTATCAGCGGCATGATCATAATTATTGTAATCGCACTTCTATCTCTCAAAAGATTTCCTCTACTTGCACCACATCTTGGCCTTTGATGATAAGTTATCAGCGGGATGATCATAATTATTCTAATCGCACTTCTATCTCTCAAATGATTTTTTACTACTTCCACCAAACTTGGCCTTCTATCCGGATAATATTATATTACAACCCCCACATCCAATAGAAGCGCTATAGCTAATTACACACCCAGATTTACAATACAATATAAGATTTCTCATTAAGAAAACAAAGTGGAAGAGGAAACACTATAAACGCATTAGTAACAAGTCATAAAATGTCAAAAAGCATTCTACAGAATCATATTTATATATAAAATATTTAATTGGGGATGAAATGACCGGGGATGAAGTGACCGGAGAATAAAGTGACCAGGGGATGAAGTGATCGGGGATGAAATGACCGGGGATGAAGTGACCGGGGATGAAATGACCGGTCACCTTAATAACATATCTAGTAAGGTAACAAAAACATTTTAGATACATTTATATATATATGTATTGTAGCTTTTCTATAGTGCTACTTTCATGCTTATAGCAGGCTCAGAGCACTATGGTCCAATCTCAGTTGTGGAGGGGTAGGGGGTATCTAGGAGAAGGTTTTTCCTTGCTGCCTTTAGGCGCTCAGTAAACACAACTTAGCTCGAGTCGGGTCTTGTACCTCGAGCCCCCTTCATAGGTAGCCAAGCCAAGCCAAGCGTACTTAGTCTCTCTACCACGCTTCCCACAAATAGTATCATGTAATGTGATTATACATTAGCCTATGATTATATATTTATAAATCAGTATACTTATGTATTGTAAATATTCTAGATCTGGATGTTACAATCTAGATCTAGACTATCAAATCTAGATCAATTAAAATCATTTTATAATCAGATAGGTATAGATTTAGAAAATATTATATGTAAGCATAGATCTAAACTTTCAAATAGTCAATGACTTCTCACTTCTTAAACATAAGTGTTTTCTTTACACGTACCGCCTTGGCCCTTGATAGAGTGGGAAAAATCATTACCGATGTCTACATCTCTCTATAGTCTATAGCTATAGATCTATCAATGTTTATTATAGGCATGGGTTATTTACGGTATTACTAGACTAGATCTAGAGTTCTAGAGCTATAACTGTATAACATCGTTTTTTCTTTTTTAAATCACATTCTATCTTTCTGGTATAGATCTAGAGAAAGTATTCTAGTTAAGTTTAAAAAAAAGATGCTTTCTATCGAGCGCTGGTAAGCCCGGTAAGCTAAAAAGTTCTAGATCAAGATAAAAACACACACATGTTAATGTCTTAATCTATCGCAAGTATTAGATCTAGAACCACTAGATTACCGTACTTTGTTTAATTATTTATCGTGATTGAAAAATTCTTTCATAAAAATCTAATTAGTCTAGATCTAGATAGATTAGAAAATGTAACTGAGTGTTTATGATCCACTAACTTCACTAGACTAAGCCAACACTGGAAACATGCGTCGTGCGCTATTGCCGATGACCGCGATGTTACCTAACAATCTCACATCAACGACCTACTCATATTTAATTAAAATAATTACCCAAGTAGTTAAACCTATATAAAAAAAAAACAAAAAAAAAAAAAACAATGTTTTTTAGCTTCTTTAGATCGCAATTCTGAGATGGGTCTCTCTCGACGATTCAGCGTGAATGATAGAAAATCAAGTTTTTTAAAAAGCGCATCACATCCATTTCCGACGACGAACTTCCGATTTGTTAAAAAAAAAAAAAAAAAAAACGTATTTTAATATAATTTTTAAGAACTAAAATAAATGCATTTTGATTTCTTAAATTAAAATTATGTGTTTAGTAATTAAGATTTGAAATATTTAAGTGGAAACAAATAAATATTTGCACAAGTGATCTGACGACGAACAATATGGCAATATTAATTAGCAATATGGGTGAACTGAATGGCATCGAGGCTATTTATTTTTAATTCTAAGGCAAACAATTTCTATTTCAGTTTTTTTTTTCTTTATCATTTACAACAAACATTTTTTATTTTTTTTCATATAATTATAAAAATAAAATGTTTCTTACCTTTTCAAACGGGATCACATAAATCCATAAGTAAAACTTGGTGAAATTCCCAAAATGAATAAATCTTTATAAAAACGAATTTCTATAAAGTTTTGCTAAGAAAGATTACACAAACATAGATCTATCCCTCAGTATAACTAAATATGCTACAGGTGGCCTACATTAAGAGATAATGAACTATGAACTCTAAAAATGCATTTTCAATGCAAAATCTGTTTTCCGCCTTAATTAAAAGTACTAGACTAGTTAAAATGGTCTGCAGGTTGAATTTTGTTGGGTAACACTGCTCTAACCTTTACACTTAGATTTAGATCTCACAGTAACTGAGTAACACTTTATGATTATATGTGTACTGTATGTGTTCGGTTCTAGATCTACATGACTAATGGTAACTAGAATCTAGATCTAACTAATGATCTACTCTAGACTGACTAAGGTTTAAAAATCACTGAGTGTGACTAGGACTAGAGGTTCTTTTTTCTGTTTATATTATTATATCTAGAATAGATTCTATCTAGATCTTTATCTAATCTAAATTTAAATCTCTCCTACTTATCTAGATCTATAGAATATTTTTAGAATCTAGATCTAGGGCCCAATTTTGTCATTCGATCATTCATTATAAATCCATCATTGTGATCCTATTTAAAATTTCCTCATTTTCAAATGATTTTGTTCTAGATGTAGATTTGACGGGAGAATATCTAGAGTCTAGAATAGAATTGATTAGATTTTCAATAGAATAGATCTAGAGTATTCTAGAGATCATCTAGATTTAGTCTTAGACGATAGATTTCTAGTAGAATTTAGTAGATCTATAGACAATATTTTATTATAATATAATATAGTATTATAGATCTAGATCTGACATTCAAGGCAAAATACAGAGGCTTCAGAATCAGAGGAGACAGAGGTGACCGAGTGGAATGGACGACTTTTTAATATCAATAGTCACTAGAGTCTAGTCTAGTGGAGAAAAAGACTGTCGACAATTGAATCCGTAACTTGGGGTTTAGTCAAGTTTAGTGTTAGTCTCACACCACAAAATGTGACAAATCATGTTGATGAAGTCAATTAGATCTAGATCTATCATCTAGAATAAAGTCAATATAGTATGATTATAGAGATCTAGATCTAAATCTAGTAATCTAGTCATTGAAGACTACTGCAAGTGCTGGTACATCTAGATTCTAGACTAGACTGTGACTAGACTAATTATCTAAATCTAATACTTAAGTCTAAAGTAGAAGAAGTAAAATAGTAATACTAGAGATCTAGTAAAAGTAATACCACTAGCGGCAACTCATGCCACTCATGGACATGGGACATGTCAATTATTATACTTAGATCTAGAAGTAACTTACTTACTTAGTAGATCTAGATCTAGATCTAGTAAAATCTAGTTAGGGTTAGTTACTTTTTTATTTTAGACTTATCTAGATTTGTCACTAGAGTTGACTAGAGTAGTTAGAGTCGAGCAACTGGTGAAATGCTTCTTTCTTAGACTTTCTAGTCTAACACTAAAGTTAAAGTCTTAAACTACTTAAAGTAGTTATCTAGATCTAGAATCTAGATCAAGTGACTAAAGTAAAAGTGTCTAAACTTAAATTTTACTTAAAACTAAAACTAAAGCAAAGGGCAAAGGACTCGACAAAGGTAAAGAATCTAGACAGATGAGAATTCATGAGATATAGATCTAGATCTAGTTCATACATAGAGTTAGACTCTAGAACTAGACTAGACTGAGATTCTTACATTCCTGATTCTAGGTAAAGATTCCAGATTAATTCGTCTACATACATAAAAATATATAAAATATAGAAACTTACCTCCACAGTAACCTCATCCATTTTTCAACAAGTGTAAACAATTTTGAATTTCCTGTTCGTATTTAGATTACTTTTCATTGGATGAATCAATTTGTTTGAGACTTTCTGATTTGTTGAAATAAATGTTTCTCTTGTCTAAAGGAGCTCTCCACTTTTAAAGATGGCGCTGATACACTAGCCTATATAGCTTACATTTAGAGCGAGCTAGTAGCATTGGCAAAGGCCTAGGCCCTACGTTGGGAAGACTATATTTAGTAGCCAATGACCGAGGATAAACGATTCGTTGCCTATTCGAGGAACCAATCGAAGCATTTTAATCGGGGAAACACATAGACTAATATTCGTGCTATTCCGAACCACAGTAGAAGACAGTGTTGTGTAAGCTAGCAGACAATCGCTTTAGTATTTCCTGGATTAATCGTAAACAATGTGGAATTTACGCTAAAGAAAAAAACATTGTGTTAGTGTGTTTGTGTAGATTATACTGTTACTGTAGCAGATTTCTAGTAAGAGATAATTACTAGATCTATCAATAGATCTAGAGATGTTACTTGTTAGATAAGATATTGATCATATTCAAGAGACTAGTCACTATTACTAAACAGTAGATCTATACTTTTTTTTTTATAGTAGAGAGTAGATGAGTAGATCTATCTAGATATTCTAAATCTAGATCTACTATCTTATCTTATTTAATACAGACGTTAGTTCAAAAAAAAAAAAAGGAGATGATTACGTCCTACGCGTCATACTAGATTCTGGATTATATGTTAAACAAATATTCATATTGTAATATCTATAATAACATACTAATATAAAATATAAATATAGTATAAGTTTAGATTATAGATCTAGATAATATAATTTTTTTTCTATAATTATCATAAGTATAGTACAGCAATGAGTAAGGGTGACTCTGACCCCCCCCCCTTTGCTAGAATTAGATATATCTATTATACGTAGCCTAGGCCTAATCATGCAGGCCTATAGGAGCCGTAGGAGGTTTGAATGATCATAGTTCATATTATGCTTATATTGCCTTTAAGCAATATTGGTGAAATTATTAATCTATCGAAGCATTACGGTCTAGGGTTCATAAAAGAAATGTTTACAAATTACAAATGAAATAAGAACATAAAATATACATCTTCTGTTTGGGACACCTCGCAACTCAAGAAAACATTAAGAAACTAGAACAGACACCAGTGAGAGTCCTTACAAACGAATATTCACATTAGAGTAGGCTAATACCAATAGTAAAATCATTAAATTTAGAGACCCTTTAGGCTTTAGGATAGAAGATTAAAAAGTAAAGTAGCAATTATGCATAAAAAACATAAACATATAATCTTCAAATACAAAATACTCAGAAAGGCACAAAGATAAAGGCACATTTCTTGTTCCATATACTAGGACACATTTGTACAAATACCCCTTCCCTAATGCTAGTAGAGAATGGTATTGGTTGCCCGAATCAGCCAGGAAAACTTGGCAGTTAAAGCCTTCAATTTACATGCATGGTATGATTGACCTAGATTGGCCTAGGGACACACGCAGGACGTATAATCATCTACGTTTTTGAAGTAACGTCTGCATTTTATAAGATAAGATATGATTAGCTCTCTCTAAATCCTATTTGGAATTCTCATCACAATCTGGTTTTTCGTGTGTCTATAGATCTAGGTCAAAGAAACTCAATACCATTGACTTATTTGTATTGGATAAGGAAAATGTGATAAGTTGTTGTAGATCTTCTTTTCAGAAATAAAATCTTTATTGTAGATCTAGATCTAGGCCTAAATGTTGTAAAAGTCGAAAAATTATTATTCTTAATTATTATTTTTTTTTTACATTTTTTAAATAGTAGCCTTTTCCAAATGTTTTTAAAAAATTAGACGAATGGTAATCATAAAATCATATATTTTTATATAGACTCTAGATCTAGTACTAGATCTAGGATCTAGTATTTAGAGGCCATTAGATTTTTAATATAGCTTTCTTTGTCATTAGTATGGTTATGGAATAATAAAATCAGTCTAGTGTTCACTTCTACGTCATTACTAGACCTTTGAAATTGTACATTTGTTTTTCACATGGCAATTGGTTGATTGTGATTGTGCATTATTATTATGAGTATAATTATATTCAATGTGTTTTCAAACCAATAACCTAGGATTACAGCCATAGGCCAGGCTTTATTACTAATTCTACAATGCCGGGAGTGGTTGTTTTTGGGAGAAGATGGTCCATTGGATCAGACGATTTGGTGGTGCCTATGATTTTTATGATTGTAGTACATTCAGCTTGGTAAGTTATTTTCCTGAATTTTAATTGTTTAATTTTTAATTGTTTTCCGAAATCTTTTGTTTTGTTGAAATAAATACTAATGCCACACTTTTAAATTTCAACTGTCTTATTAATGTGTTCAATTTTATCCTATTGACCTCTAAATAAATTTACCTCTATAACTTCACGTTGCACTATTGTGTAACTCCTTTTTGACTACATGCATGTATACAATCAACTATAGTTTAAGCTTACTTTACTTCATAATTTAAATTGTAAGTTGACTGCTTTTGACAGCCCGGTTCCATGAATTAGAAAGACTTTGCAGGACTTTTAACCATTTTAAACAACGTACGTAGCTTGTTCACGTATTTTTCTTTTCCTTTCTCTCTCTCTCTTATTTCTTCACACATGAATGCAGTATGAGTATGAAGATAAATGGACCTCAATCACCAATCGTAAACAAACAACATTTAGCCATGTTATAATATTGATAAAACAATGAAAATTACGTATCACGTGACAGCCTTTATGGATTGCGTAATTTATATAGAAGATATAGAGTTGCAAAATGTTGTTTATTTACGATTGGTGAATGAAGTCCATTCACCTTATTAAGAAAAAAAAAAAACCCCAAACAAACACAGCTATAAGTTATTTATCCAAAAAATAAAAACCAGCTATAACTTATAGCTGTGTTAGTTTGCGTTTTTTTTTTAGTATAAGGTGAATTGATCTTCATACTCATACTTTTCTATGGGTTGGACAAATATTTGGATGTCTGGTTGGTATTGCGGGGTATGCGCGCTGGACTGTCGTTCGGTCGTCTCCAAGGTCCCGGGTTCATACCCTGCCCGCTGTTATCAACGTCCTCCTCCGGGAGGTTTGGATTAGGAGGAAGATATTCTTCCGCTTCCCCCATTTCATTCTCAGTCGTCTAGAAAAAAAAAACAGCCAGTGCAATAGACCTGGTCCTTAGGTAACTCAATGTGTGTGTGTGTGTGTGTCTGTTTCTCTTCCATAACGACCCCTATTATAACCTATCCCGACAAGACCAACGTCTAATCTTTCGACTCAGGACCGGACACAACAGAATGAGATAACATATGTACCGGAAGCTCAAAATTGGAACCAGTGGAATCTGCCCATGTGGAGTGTCACCAGAGAATGCTGACTTTAGGACTGCACTCTCTACCAAGAGATCCGAACAAGACACTGGCACCGAAAACACCCCAATAGAAAGAAAACTATATGGAGAGCTCCCTGATTAGGAAACCACTGCACAGTTCATCTCACATATCACATATCTCAACACTTCAGCATAACAATAAGAAGGAGGAAGACAATATAACGACAGTTGAGTTTGTGAAACCATCCCCATGTATTGATGGTGATTCTATTCAAGGTCTATGAAACATTTTTAGATTAGAATCTATAATAAATTTAAATCTAGATCTAGGTTTAAATATTGACGATGAAAGTGTGTTAGTATTAATAATAAAAAGTCTGTCTAAGAAATACACATTAGCTAATATTGTCTGCGCTTGAGAACACGTGGAGTGTGTCAATGTTGGCAATGTCTATCGATATTAAGTCTTTCAGCGTTAGAACCCATTACGATCGCCATGTCTAGATTCTGTCTCTTTGATTTTTTAGGGAGAATGCCATTTAAAAAAAACATTTTTAATCAGATTCGCCTGGTATGAATCTTCACCGACGGATATCCGTCCAAAAAAACAAAACAAACAAAACCCTCCACGTTTTAGCGAAAAAAAAAAACAACTTTGAAAAATATTGAAAAATAGGTCACGACCTTGAGGCAATACTAAACCAATCATTAAATTTTTTACGAAAATTTGTTAACGTTTTATATTATTTTATAACATTATATGTCTCCCGTCTTTTCAAATGGAAACACATAATAGTCCAAAGCAAATGATGTCCGTCGGTATTTCGTTACGCCTCTCACGAACACATAAACCACTTACATTTCAAACTTTGCTTGCTGTCAAAGCTTACGCAAACATATCTCTATTAATTACAATAAACAGATAGGCCAAAGGTTGCATGTTTACAGAAAATTATGAATGTCAAACTTGCAATTAGTATTTTTGTAGCTGGCTGGAACTGTTTGAGTTATCAGCCAAATGTGGATTTATTATTAAACTAATATTAAGTTTTTTACATACATCGCATTGCTTGTACTAAAACAGAGAATTTATTTAAGCAAGGATAGGGTCCTCATGCCAGTTAACTTTAAATAGGGAATCTCACCCTTCAGGATAATAGCTTAAATTTCTAAAATCATGTTCTGATTTTAATACTATACCGGTTTATAAATAGTGTGAAGTTGTTAAAATGCTTTATCTTAATTCATACCAATTCATTTCAATGATAATCACACTAGATACATATAATATTTTTTTTTATAGATCAACTATTTAGCTATCTTTCGAGGAAACCTCCCCCCCCCCTTTCAAGCACGTGTGCTATTAATAAGTGTATCATTGTGGAATAAAATAACTGCGTATCGATGCATAGTTGTTTAAGATACAAATAAATCAATGTTTAAGTAGCTGTATCAGCCCTCACCTCCTGGTATGTAACAGCTTGAAACTCTTGCGAACAGGGTAGCAATAACTCTTCCATGGCCGTGTTCACGTAGTCCCTTGCTTGTAACTGCATCACTGGAGTCAAGATTTTCTGATAGGGAGAGAACAAACTGTTATAATAAATGGCTCTAAATCAACACCAATAACAGTAAACTCAGGCGTGCCTCAAGGAACAGTCTTAGGTCCACTACTATTTTTAATTTACATAAATGATTTACCAAATTGCATTACTTCAGGAACAAAAGTCAGATTATTTGCAGACGATTGCATATAATATATAGAACAGTAAAAACAACACAAGATACAGACATTTTATAAAGAGAATTAGAAGAAATACAGAAATGGGAATCAAATTGGAGCATGTCTTTCCACCCAGAAAAATGTTAGTTATTAACAGTAACAAAAAAAAAAACTAAAACAAATTAATTCCACTTATCTTATTCATGCAAACCAGTAACACAAACTAAAAACGCAAAATACCTAGGTGTTATAATAAATGAAAAACTGTCATGGAATCCCCATATTGATGAAACTATCAAAAAATCAAAACAAAGCATAAGGGTTTATTAAAAGAAATTTCTATAAATCAAATTAAAACATAAAACTAAAATGTTATTTAACCTTGGTTTGGCCAATAATAGAATATGCATCCTCTGTTTGGGACCCCACAACTCAAGAAAGCATTAAGAAACTGGAACAGACACAAAATAGAGCAGTGAGATTCATAACAAACGAATATTCACATTTGACTAGAGTAACACCTTTAGTAAAATTAATACATTTAGAAAGCCTTCAGGACAGAAGACTCAAAAGTAAAGTAGCAATTATACTTAAAACACTGAACCATAATCTTCAAATACAAAAACAAAATTTAATAACATACTCAGAAAGTCTCAAAGATAAAGGCACATTCCTCGTTCCATATGCTAGGACCAATTTGTACAAATACTCCTTCTTCCCTAGCGCTATTAGAGCATGGAATGGGTTGCCTGAGCTAGCCAGGAAAACCAGTGACTTGGCAGAATTTAGGTCATTGGTTAATATGCATGACTAAATGCATGACGAGTAGAACGTAATCATCTTCTTTTTGTTGAAGTAACGTCTGAATCTTATAAGATAAGAAAATAAAGCATTGTAGATAGGTTAAATATTACAAAGTAGTTTCACAGTCAATTTATGCTGCAGTCTTTGGCTACGTATAGCATTAGGGCTACACGTTAAACACAGTGGCGTAGTAAGGCACCCGTGGGCCCGGGTTCAAGAATATTTTGATGCATCCTCCCCGGTTCCCTTGCCTCCCCCCCCCCCAGACATATTTAGTATGAGACATAAAAATCGAGAAGTCTTTATGTATCGCTAAACGTACCAAAAGGACCTTCCATAGCTAGTAGTGTAGCTTTTGTGCCATTAAGTTGCTACGTTTAATTCAATAATTGTTCATACACTTAAAACATAAGAACTACCCACTATAACTTACATAAGCCTGATAAATGCAGTGTCTTACCTCAAAACAGTCCAAGCCACCGGTACACAGACTCAGGTCTAGCTGAAAATACGGGCTAAACTTTTAAAGTCAATATAAATGTATAAAGCTTGAAATAACGTTTAGGCCTTTACTTTCCCGACGTCTGTCAGGTACCCATTAGAGTTGGATGGACCCATGGATGTCTTAAAAAAAAAGCTAGAAGCTCAAAATGTCAGCCCTCGCTGGGGTTCGAACTCGAGACGTTTCGGAGTGGCTGAACCGGTTAGGTTATGTGGTCTCCACTTATTGCTGATAGTTAAGGATAGTCGACACAAGAGATTGGATAATGATCGTAACGGTAAGGAAGGGAATGAGAGCAATAGGGAGCATTGTCATCCCGTAGTAGAATAATTGCTGGTGCAATAAGAACTGAAAGCTAGAGAGCATGAGTTCGTGAGTTTATATTTTTACTAGCGTTATACACCAGGCTGCGCCCGTTGATTTGTTCACAGGCTATATCATTTTTTTTAATATTTTGGATGGAACACCCCCTCATTTTTCTTAACCCCCAATTAACGGGACGCATTTTAACAATCCCCCAACATACTTTTTATCCCGTGAATTCTAGTTTCTATTACTTTCTATTGCATCGAATTGAAACGGCCCGCTCTCTTTATTTCTATTTCCTTCTCTCTCTCTCTCTCTCTCTCTCTCTCTCTCTCTCTCGCTCGCTCTCTCTCTCTCCCTCCTTATCTCTCTCTCTCTCTCTCTCTCTCTAAATGGAACACCCCTTTTTTCACCATGCGCATTGTAATGTACTCTGACATTGACTCTTTGACTTTCCCGACACTTACTTTTGGCCCGTAAATTCCTTGAGTCCCCCCCCCCCCTCTGCCCTCCCGTTCACAACAACAAAAAAGTGAATACTACTTTGCTTCTTCTTCTCAAGTCAATGTCGAACTAGTTAATAATTAAATAAAATATATTCTGAAGTACTGAATTAGAAGTTAAGATCTAGATCTTTCTAGGTTTAAATCTGTTATTGACAGTAGATAATTAAGATACTTAGATTTAGATCGAGAGCTAAAGCTGGAGTATATTCTGAATTCAGATCTAGACCAGTATCTACTTTCTTTATTTTTCCTCCTAATGTTTGTGAATAGTTTGTTCTTAATGATTTAATAGAGAACTCATTTCCTCTCCATTCCACATAGATCAAGGAAGTACTTTCCATTTGTTAAGGAGAATAATGGAGTTGGTCGTTGTGCTGATGACATTACACCCTTGTCAACATGTGCATTTGATATTTACAAGCCCCATAGCTAACTTGATGTTTGTCGTTTCTGATGGGCCAACGGAAGACAAAATCAAAAGGAACGGCTTATAACTTTAATCTGCAGTCTGTCGTTGCTGTGTAAAGTCACATTTAAATTAGAAAGAGGGATAACTTTGTTTTATGAGAAAACGGGAATAAATCAAGCAGGAACCACAATGGCCACATCCGTAAACTTATCTTCATCTGTCATTTCGTTTTTTTTAACATATAGCATTGCAGCCAGAAATGAAAGGCTCATCAACATACTGATCTTGTCGTTGAT
>NC_074716.1:11349364-11381864 GCF_947242115.1 Biomphalaria glabrata | reverse complement strand
GTGTTGGCTTGAGGAGGCTCGAGCCCTCGAGTTCGAATTCGGGTCTTTCAATTTTTTAAAAAATAAATGCATTCAAAAAGCGATCACGCTAACATACACATATACTCCTTTCTCCCTCCACCCCTTTCCCAACTGGTCCAGGCAAGCGGTTGGATCATAGCGTACTGAGAAAGCTAAAAGCATGACATTGCGCTAAACAAAAAACGATTGGTAAACACATTTCTCATCTCACAGATTTATTATTGTTAGTCTAGATCTATTACAAGTTTAATAACATGACAAATCCAAACTAATTGAAACAAGTTTAAAACTTCTTTAAAACATATTTTTTTCTTGTTTCTCTCTGTCTTCATCTCTGTTCTCCCCCCCCCCCCCCTTTTTAAAAAAAAAACACTCTATCGCTTTAGTTGTTTGTTTCTCTGTCTTTTTCTCTATGTCTCTCACTGTTTCTCTCTTTCTCTCTGTGTCTCCTTTTCTCTTTCTCTGTTTCCATTTCCTTCACTATAAAAAAATATGAGTTAGTATTGTTCCGGGCACAGTGTGCGTGTAGTGGGGGGAGGCAGGGGGGGCTAATTACACATTTGGGTCACTTTGATATAAGATCTCAGTGCATCCAGCAGCTAGTATCGCTTCTGATGGGATTATAGATACAATATTTTGATTTTGACAAACTTATTTAACTGCTTAATTTAAAAGTGACTATTGCTTAGGGGACATCGAGAGAGATAGTTCACCATTTGTGCTGGTTCAGTCCATCATTTACGTTAGTTTAGTCCAGTGATGCCCAACCTAATTCAAACTGCGGGCCATTTTAATTTCCGACGCTGGTGTCGCGGGCCACATGACCAAAAAATGTTAAAAAACAAACAAACAACAACTTGAAATTGACCTGAAACTATTTCAATAAAAACCCATGGATCTAGTAATTATATTAATAATTTGGTATATTTGAAGTTTATCCTTAATCTATTTTTTTTTCTACGTGTCTGGAAATGGCTTTAGTTCTCTACTTCAATTGTGAGCCACTTAGTCGTTAGCCTCGCCATTAATTCATGTTCTTGTCTCTTTTTATTCCCATGGATCCTCCACGTCATGATTGTTTTTTGATGCTGTTGTTATATGTTGTGTATTGAAACAGGTTGACTTTCTTTATAAAAAAAAGTTTGTTGGCTTATTTCCATGTTCCACAAAAAAGATTCATTCAATGGTTCAATTTCCTTTTCATAAAGGCACAAATGTTAAAGCTCTTTGTACCAATTTATCAGAGAAAAAGTGAGGGGCCTAACGTAGGTAAAGATACATTTTTCAACCTTCAAATTTTTAAAGGGGTGGGGAGATTTTCTAAACTTTATACCGACGTTTCGGCGGGCCGGATGGAACCTCGTCACGGGCCGGTTCTGGCCCGCGGGCCGTATTTTGAGCATCACTGGTTTAGTCCATCATTTACGTAAGTTTAGTCCATCATTTACATTTGTTTAGTCCATCATTTACATTTGTTTAGTCCATCATTTACATTTGTTTAGTCCATCATTTACTTTTGTTTAGTCCATCATGTACGTAAGTTTAGTCCATCATTTACATTTGTTTAGTCCATCATTTACATTTGTTCGGTCCATCATTTACTTTTGTTTAGTCCATCATTTACTTTTGTTCAGTCCATCATTTACATTTGTTCAGTCCATCATTTACATTTGTTCAGTCCATCATTTACATTTGTTCAGTCCATCATTTACGTTTGTTTAGTTCATCATTTACGTTTGTTCAGTCCATCATTTACTTTTGTTTAGTCCATCATTTACTTTTGTTTAGTCCATCATTTACTTTTGTTTAGTCCATCATTTACATTTGTTCAGTCCATCATTTACGTTTGTTTAGTTCATCATTTACGTTTGTTCAGTCCATCATTTACATTTGTTTAGTCCATCATTTACGTTAGTTTAGTCCATCATTTACGTTAGTTTAGTCCATCATTTACATTTGTTTAGTCCATCATTTACTTTTGTTTAGTCCATCATTTACTTTTGTTTAGTCCATCATTTACGTTTGTTTAGTCCATCATTTACTTTTGTTTAGTCCATCATTTACTTTTGTTTAGTCCATCATTTACGTTTGTTTAGTCCATCATTTACGTTTGTTTAGTCCATCATTTACGTTTGTTTAGTCCATCATTTACATTTGTTTAGTCCATCATTTACATTTGTTTAGTCCATCATTTACATTTGTTTAGTCCATCATTTACGTTAGTTCAGTCCATCATTTACGTTTGTTTAGTCCATCATTTATGTTTGTTCAGTCCATCATTTACGTTTGTTTAGTCCATCATTTATGTTTGTTCAGTCCATCATTTACTTTTGTTCAGTCCATCATTTACATTTGTTTAGTCCATCATTTACGTTAGTTTAGTCCATCATTTACGTTAGTTTAGTCTATCATTTACATTTGTTTAGTCCATCATTTACGTTAGTTTAGTCCATCATTTACTTTTGTTCAGTCCATCATTTACATTTGTTCAGTCCATCATTTACATTTTTTCAGTACATCATTTACATTTGTTTAGTCCATCATTTACGTTAGTTTAGTCCATCATTTACGTTAGTTTAGTCCATAATTTAGATTTGTTTAGTCCATCATTTACGTAAGTTTAGTCCATCATTTACGTTAGTTTAGTTCATCATTTACTTTTGTTTAGTCCATCATTTACTTTTGTTTAGTCCATCATTTACATTTGTTTAGTCCATCATTTACGTTTGTTTAGTCCATCATTTACATTTGTTCAGTTCATCATTTACGTTTATTCAGTCCATCATTTAAGTTTGTTTAGTCCATCATTTACATTTGTTTAGTCCATCATTTACGTTAGTTTAGTCCATCATTTACGTTAGTTTAGTCCATCATTTACGTTAGTTTAGTCCATCATTTACGTTTGTTTAGTCCATCATTTACATTTGTTCAGTCCATCATTTACGTTTATTCAGTCCATCATTTAAGTTTGTTTAGTCCATCATTTACATTTGTTTAGTCCATCATTTAAGTTTGTTCAGTCCATCATTTACATTTGTTTAGTCCATCATTTACATTTGTTCAGTCCATCATTTACATTTGTTCAGTCCATCATTTACATTTGTTCAGTCCATCATTTACATTTGTTAAGTCCATCATTTACATTTGTTCAGTCCATCATTTACATTTGTTTAGTCCATCATTTACATTTGTTTAGTCCATCATTTACATTTGTTCAGTCCATCATTTACATTTGTTCAGTCCATCATTTACATTTGTTAAGTCCATCATTTACATTTGTTCAGTCCATCATTTATGTTTGTTTAGTCCATCATTTACATTTGTTCAGTCCATCATTTACATTTGTTCAGTCCATCATTTACATTTGTTCAGTCCATCATTTACATTTGTTTAGTCCATCATTTACATTTGTTTAGTCCATCATTTACATTTGTTCAGTCCATCATTTACATTTGTTCAGTCCATCATTTACATTTGTTAAGTCCATCATTTACATTTGTTCAGTCCATCATTTATGTTTGTTTAGTCCATCATTTACATTTGTTCAGTCCATCATTTACATTTGTTCAGTCCATCATTTACATTTGTTCAGTCCATCATTTGTGCCTGTTTAATGAACGCTTGCTGCACGCGTGAACCTAAACCTCTCTGATGTGTTAGCACTGTGTCAATGTGTGATAAACTTGGCGACAGCTGGTTCGTTATTGTTGGTACAATGTCGGAATAGTTTAAACATCTGTATTATCTCTTTACAATTACGGCTTTTAATTAAATTTAACTTCTGAAAATAGCTTTCTACCAGTATTTAAAATTGGTATTAATGTAGGTGACTAGATACCTGGAATCATGTTTCTGTATAATTTAAAGAATTCGTACTAAGAATGACAGATCGTAAATATGTGCTTTGTTTTATCTGGAGAAAAATAGTTTTTGAAATATATTAGTGCAAATACATCTTTTTTTTTTCGTAAGGACAGCACCAGACAATCTCCCTTGTTTGACCTTATTTTTTTTTTTATAAATTTATAATTCTCTTCATGGCTCAACAGTTTGAACACCAAGAAGTAATGGAAATATCACTCTGTTATTTCTGCAAGTCGGACTAGAGTTACCCCACGTAACTTTAGTGGGCGCGAGAAGCTTCTTTCACCAGATTCCACAATTACTGGTATTGCATAATGCCGTTTTTTTTTTTTTTACTGCGCGTAGGATTGGCTTTTTCTATATTGAATGACACCCAAAAATGACAATTTGTGTCTATATATTTCAGGAGATTATTATGAGTTTTAAAATTTGAAAAATAATTTCCGAAGATTTCCAGGACTTTTCCGTATAGTTTGCAATTTTAGGAGATTTCCAGTAGCTCTTGGTAAATCAGGAGGCCGCGGGAAATCTGTTATAAGTTATAAAATGGTTTAATTTAATAATTTACACCTAGAATTAGCGCGGGTCTTATGAAAGTGCGGGCCCATTGCGTTCGCAATGGTTGCAGTGGCCTAAGGCCGTCCCTGCAAAATAGCGGCGTATGCTACGCCGTGGGTCGACTAATTGCAGACATTCCTGTTTCTACTAGAATAAGCGATCACCGTAATGGTGTATGCTTCCTTGGGCTCCGTAGGGCAAAGCCTAATCAATGTAATTGAGATGGTTTAGCGACGAGCATTGTGTGGACACAACTGATTAGAGTATTAATTACTCTATTTTTTGTGTGTGTTACGAGAGCTGCAAGGTCTATTGAGATAAGAGTGTGTGAGATTCTCAAGTGTCCCACTTCACCAGCCTGTTTGAAAGTAGGTTAATGCTTTGATTTCAAAGTAACACTTTTGTACTGGTATCATAAATATTTTTACACACGCACAGTTCTTTAGGACTTCCTTTTGAACTATTTCTTCTCTAACACCGCACTTTATAAGTGCTCACGATATTTGTATCTTACTAATTAACAACTATGCATCGATACATAGATAGAGTTATTTTATTTCACAACGATACACTTATTAAGCACAATGATATACTTATTAATCACATGATACACTTATTTAGCACACTTCGTGCTTGTGGGAGGGGGCTTTTTTTTTAGGTAATCTTGACCACGAACTCTTAACCTTTATAATAGCCCCGCTAACCCTCATATTAAAACATTTATAGTGAATGCGTTTTGTACAGATGTCTTGCTAACGGACATGGTAGAGTTCGCTCTTTTATATTACTTAGACACGGGAAATGCTTTAGGAGTCAATCCTTACAAAACCAGGAGTCCTTCACTGTCAGGCATCTTGCAGCTCACAGCGCCTGCGACGCCGCTGATCCCTAACTGTATCGGTACTTGATGTTTGTTTTGGATCTATCAGCTACATGGAGAGGGAGAACAGCTGTATGGGGGACATCTTTCTGACCAAAAGTAATGTCCAGGTATTCATCACTTTTCTGTGATGATCCATAATCGCTTTGCGACTGAAGGAGGCCATACTACTTAGATCCTCCCTCGCCGTTCGTCGCATTGGGCACTGTCTCAAGAGAAATCGGTCACTAACGTCTGCAGCCTTCCAAGCCGGTGCCCACTGCTCTGAGGACGTCGATGAAGGTGCTGCGCCGAGTTATACGAGGACGTCCCTGTATGGCATCCATGTGATTGCTACCCTTGGGATGCGCGATTCATTCTGTCGTAAGACATGTCCCGCAAACGTCACGTGAGGCTTTTCGCTCTATTCTATACAGATCAATCACGTACACGAGACTTTCCAAACCACATTATACCGAACCCATTTTAATTCTAAACACATATAAATAGACTTGGCCCTCAGTCTTGCGAAGTGATTCTCTTGTCAAGGCTCGGCGTCTTTAGTTGGTCGTATTATACAACGAGTGTGGTGACAGCGAACTCCGGGAATGTATCGAACGAGTTAGTCTATGCCGCGCATTTTAAGTTCGATCCAAGAGTGAAAATAACAAGATAGTGAAATCATCCTTGACCTTTTGTAATAGCCTGATAGTATATGTTGATTTCCAATGGCGTGAAGACCACGGAATTGTGTTTTTACATTGTTGAAATGTTGATACATACATATTAAACATAAATGAACAGTCTCTTAGTCCCTTATTTTAGTCGCATTTAATTCACTACTTTCATTTAATTCACTACTTTCATTTAATTCACTACTTTCATTTAATTCACTACTTTCATTTAATTCACTACTTTCATTTAATTCACTACTTTCATTTAATTCACTACTTTCTCTCATTTAAAAACTTGGTCCCTGGTGCTGCTGTTTATTTATGTTTAATATGTATGTATCATCATTTGTTTCAGCACCTAGCTTCACTTCTATATTTATTGTTGAAATGTGTAATTGTTTTTTAAATATTGAAACAAATTCTCGATTTAAAGAACAATCTTGTCATTTAATTATTTAAGATTTGTTTTTGAGTAAAATTTTTTTTTTATTCTTTCACTCAAATAGCCTAGATTGTTTTTTTTCTCAAAGCTTATATCAACTCAATCTGTCTGTCTGGTAAAAGTTTTGTACACGTTATTTCTCCCACATTCATTCTCGAATCAAGTTGAAACTGTACACAGTTATTTGTTTGACGTAACAAAAAAAAAACAACAACAACAAACAAACGAATCGATCAATAAAATTTACCAATTAGTTAATTAATTATTAATTAATTATTAATTATTAAAAATTCTCTGGAGTTTATTTTTAACAAATTCAAAACCTCATTTAGCTACGCTCATAGAATTTGTTGAGAGTAGTTTGCTTTAGAATAATAATGAAGAGAGAGGTTTTCAGCCTCAAAACTCTCTGTAGGGGGATTTTAAACTCAAAACCATCTGGAGGTGTTTAAACTTTAAAAAAAGCCATATGGAGGAGGGGGGTTTAAACTAAAAAACCACTTGGCCTGGCTACTCTCAAAGAATTTTAATGTGTAATTTACTTTTCTTTTATATTGAAGAGGGTTTTTTTTTTTAGCATCAAACCGCTGAAGGGGGTTTAAACTCAAAGCCCTCTTTGGCTGCGCTCATAGCATTTTGAGTGCGTAATTAAAAATTATTTTTTTTTTTATAGAAGATGTATTTTTTAGCTTCAAAGCCCGATGAAAGGGGGTTTCAACTCAAAACCCCTTTGGATACTCTCATAGAATTTTGAGTGTGTAATTTGCTTTTTTTTTTATATCGAAGAGAGGGGGGGGGGTATCGTAAATTTCTGAGGGGGTTTTAAAATCAAAATTTTCCTTAGCTATGCTCTTGGAATTTGGGGATTGTCGTTTGCATTTTTTTTTATAGAAGAGGGGGATTTAACTGCAAAACCCTCTGGTAGAGGGTTTTAAACTCAAAACCCCCTTGGCTGCGCTGGGGCAAGTGATGGTTTAGTATTAAAATCTCACCTAAAATAAACCAATCAAAGCAGTGATAGAGATCTCCATGTCAAGTCTAGGTATAATATATAAATGTCTGTGGTTAAGCCTTTTAAAAAATCTTTTAACTTTTATTTGTTCTTATAACAAAACGCTTGGAGTAAAAAAAAACATATTGGAACTCAAGGAACGAGAAGTTTCTCGTGCATTCTATCAGCTAGAAATAAATAGTGAACTTTAACGTTATGTATTGGCCGATTGCAGACGAAGAACAGTATGGAGTCACTCAGATAACAGAAGGGGGGGGGGGGAAATCGTTGAAAGATCCTGAGCGAAGAACAAGACCAGCTGTAGAGTGGGGCTATTCCCTGGTGACCGTGATGTGGAGGACTACCAAAATGGGAACATTAGAAAGAAAGCAGCAGAAAAGAAAAATTAAGTGAGCATAAAAGTATAGTAAAGTTTCCCTTTTAGGCCTTACGATCTATGTCAGATGATGTAAAGGTCATAGGTTTTTATGGACGACGACCAACCGTCTCTATTTTCCCTAACTAATGACAGGTACCAATTAGAGTTTGGTGAACTAAGGGGCTTCCTAAAAATCCCGTTATTAAAAAAAAACCACTCTTCGCCGAGGTTGGAACCCCAGACTTCTAGTTTTGGAAGCCAAGTGCTTTATCTCTCAGCCACAGCGCCCCTCTTAGAAAAAAAAATCAAGCATGAAATAAACCGTATTCAGTCTGTATATGTCTGGATGTCTTTCTAATTTATTTCTGATGACAGTATTGAAAGGTGAAGCAACTAGTGTTTAATGTCATATGCTATTACGAAAGCCAAACGGCGCGGGAGGATCTAAGTCCAAGTACGTAAGCTAATAGGAAACGAAGGCAAAAAAAAAAAAGTACAATGTTATTTGTTTATTCAAGTAGGCCTATTTGATGTAGATATAACAATTTCTCATTATCGCACAAAGAGAAAACATCTATGTTTCTTGGTGTTTTTTTAGCGGCCCCCGTAAGGGGAAAAAGCCGCTATTAGGTTTGTGCAAAATGTCCGTCTGTCCGTCTGTCACACTCAGATCTCGAAAACTAGAAGAGATATGAAAAATATTATTTCATCATTAAATCCGGCTTGAAAAGTTTAGGTGCAACGGCTACTTTTGGTTTTTGTGACAGGTGGGGAAATGTGACGTGTGTTTGGCACGTTTTATGTCTAGGGGATGATTATTTTTAAAGCTATCACACCCCCCACTTATCAGCATATGAATCGGGAGCAGACACGCAACGAGACGAAGCAATGAATGATAGATACAAAAGTTAAAATAAAGAATATTTATTTACATAAATATACATATAAGGATAAAAAGGGGGAGGGTTTGCATCTATCTCTAGTAAATACTATGTTTGATCATCACTCTTGCACCTAATAAGAGAGTATGTCACTTTGTCCTCTGACTTAGCTGGTATTCCTGTTGATGTCGCAGCTGGCTGTGTCCTGGCTTGAGGTTCTGCAGCTGGAGGTGGCGCTCTAGCGGATAGAGGGACGCCGGTGATATAGTTCTTGTGGAGTCTCAATCCCCAAAATCTAATATCTGTAGTGGGCACAGTAGGGCGGGTGGCCGGCTACCGTGGGCACAAGGTTACTGCGGGCAGAGCTGATCTGCCGTGGGCAGCGTAGTTGACAGGATATGTCCAGTGAGTTGCAGAGGGTTGGCGTAGCTATGACGTCTCGCACAGACCGGAATCTATAGGGACGTCGCACCTAGTGGCTTGACAGGTGGGCTGTCGAATAGGCGGGCAATGCCGATAGCGCCAAGTGGTAGAGTTGAGTAGATCTCAGTAGGCAAGTGCAGCGCTGAATAGCACTAAACACATATGCAGTAGTTGAGTGGCGTCGAGTAGACACTGAACAGCAAATAGCAAATAAATAGGCAGGTATCTCTTGATAGCAAATAGGTGATTAATCCAATAGATAAAAGGCAATAGGTGATTCTTGGTAGCAAATACAGTGCTGAATAGCACTAAGCACCTAAATAGGCCAGTAGGCAAATAGGCAGGTAAGTAATCCGATAAATAGGCAATAGGCAGACACCTGAGGGAGGCTGCGGATAAATAAAGACAAGTTAGGACATGTCTCTCATACATCTTATCGATGCCCTCGACTGAGGTGCATTCGTCAGATTGGTAAAATTGCTTTAGAGCATAATTGGGAGAAGATGACAAATGGGGTTTGGAATAATAGATGGCTGATAGTAGCAATATAGAAATGTACATAAAAGGGGAAATAATAATATGAGAATGTACATAGAAGGGGAAATAATAGTCTCAAATAAACAACACAGGTGGATAGAGAAAGAAAAAGGGGGGGGGTTGAATTGGGCGATGGTCAGCGACCCAGATGATTGTTTACATATGACCGTGGGTCGAGAACAATGGAGCGTGCTTGAATGTCCCTTCAAACGGCGCAATTCTCCTTAGAGTAAAATGAGTAAAGGGGAGAGAATTCATATATCTTCTCTAAACGCAGTATCAGTGCGCTAGTAAAATTATCAAGGCGGTCAACCGAGATAAAGGAAGTAGACTAAGATGTACAAATATATACATGGTTGCATCAACGATCAATTGAGCAACGTAGCATTAATAGATTAATGCGATACATAAATAAATACATAGGACATGTTTATGTTCTCTACTTACGCCAGTGAGAAATACACAATGCACTAATTAAATATAAATGAACTAATAAAATACACATGATAATATCCAATGGAAATATACAAAAGTAATTAAGATGGAACTTGTGATTAAGTTCGGCTTACCACCAGGTATTCCTCTAGGAGAAAGAATAAGTGATATAGTCCAGACTCGATAGCTCAGCTCGAATGAGAAAGAGAGGGTGATTTGAGTTGGTTTACTATATATATATATGCCTGAAAAGTGTGGTCGGACACCGGAAATGTCCTAGGCTTAGCATTATCTTACACGTGGGTGGAGTAGACTTGAGCCGCACCTTGGAGTATCACGCGGTGCGTTGACCAGGGTAATCTCTTAGATCAGAGAGAGACGTGAGAGATGGGGGGGGGGAGAAGGATTAGCTTGCATTCAAACCAAGGTGGGGTCAACCGCGACCGTCCTTCAGACATCCGGCGGGCAAGACAAAAGAGATTGTGTGTCTACCTTTCCCCGATCAAGGGCAGATAAATGAAAGGACGCGCCTTAGCTATCTCCAAGGTGGTCAACTAAGTCTAGCCTGGAGCGGAAAAGGTGGCGCGGGTGAATGATTTAGGGGTAGGATGGACAATAATTAAAATAAAATAAATAAATAAGGAAAAATAATAATTAATGCTGTGATAATTTAGAGTGACTCTGACAGCGAGTTTTTGACTTGTCACATACGCCGCCGCCAAGATGGATCTATCGCAGAAAGATCCATAAAGTGCGAGCAGACTGATGTCACTCTAACTTTAAGATCAGTTGTTATCACAGCATTAAAAAAAATCTGGAAAAATAAAGGGATAGCCATGCCAGGAGGAGAGTCTGTCCAAGTTCGTCCGTGGTCTACTTTCTGTCCCTGATTATGTAGTCACCTGGGTGAAACATGTGGGGCTGCTCGGGAGAGTAGATTGGGCGATTGGAGGAGTTATATTTCCTTCCTGGGGCGGATTGGGGAGTGTGATTAGGGCTTAGGCGGGGTGCCCAAGGCACGTGTGCTCGTTGGGGCTCACCTCCGAAGCCGCTGTGAGGCGCTTCTTCACGAGAGTAAGTGGTCAGCTTACCTCGGTATCGTCTGACACGATCAATGTCAGAGAAGAGCGGCCTGATAAAGGATGTGGAGTTCTGCCGGAGAACGTCCCCACGAGTGCGATAGTTCGGCTTACATCGTGGCTTCCTGACACGGTTAATGCCAGGGGAAGGTTGATATTGAATGGTGGCTGAGGAGCCATGTTGAGAAGAGTTTTCACGAGCGCGAGGGTTCGGCTTATCTCGTGACTTCCTGACACTATCAATGCCAGGGGGAGGTTGAATTGGAATGGTGGCTGAGGAGCCATAGGGAGAAGTGTTTTCACGGGCGCGAGGGTTCGGCTTACCTCGTGACTTCCTGGCACTATCAATGCCAGGGAGAGGTTGAGTCGGAATGGTGGCTGATGAGCCATGGAGAGGGGTGAGTCCACGAGAGCAAGGGTTCATCTTACCTCGGGGCATTCTGACACTGTCAATGTCAGAGGAATGTTGCTTAATTTTGGCTGAGTAGCCTGGGTCAAGTAGACCCTCACGAGCGCGGGTAAACGACTTAACCCGTGACTTCCTAGCAGTGTCAATGCCAGGGCAGAGTGGTTTGAGCTTCGCTGATGAGTCGGGACCGGGCGGGTGAGTGTGGCGACCAGGGCTTCCAACCAGCTGGTTGCTTCCACGTTTCTGCTTCGTCGATCTGCCGACGGGCAGAGAGAAGTATGGTTTATTGACTACTCCAAGAGGGACATATTTGGAGCCTAGAATGAAGTCATACACTGGCGTGTCCATGACGGCTGCGTCAATGGTGCCATGTACGTACCTGCACTCCACGTGCACCCTCGCGACAGGCAGAACCTGCGGAGGAGTGCCACGGTCAATAGACTGGATCGTCACTGTTTCACCAGTGAGATCCCATGGGTCAACCAGCGCCTTATTAATTACCGCGCCAAACGAACAGCCTGAGTCATAAAGGCCCAAGACTTCTACACCGTTGGCCAGAATGTTCTCTACTCCCGGAGGAGAAGAGATGGGGTGAGGTGGCACTGGTGGAAGTTCTGGTTCGCTGAGATCAGTGGCAGTGGGTTGAGGAGCCACGGCCATCGTGGAGATGACGTATGTGTCCTCCTCTGGTTGGTCATATGGATCAATCGCAAAGGGTTGAGAGGCTGACGTCACCGTAGATAGGGTCCGTGGGGCCTGCTGCTGCCATTGTGGAGTGGGTCTACTGTCGCGCGCGCTATGACGTGAGTCGCGCTGAGAGTAGTTGGCCTGATTATAGTGAGACCGGTGGTTGGGGCGGTTATTGTAGTTCTGAGGGGCTGATTGCCGGCCTGGTGCCTGGTTGTGCTGGGGAGTTTTAGGAGCAAGGTTGGATTGAGCAGGAGAAGTCGGTTGGTCTGTTTGCTGGTCTGTCGAGGTTGCTTTACCTTTTAAGTCCTTACGGGCGTTCAAGTACCGGTCAGCGGCGGAAGCTATGTCAGCGGGAGCTGTTGCTTGTTGCTCCATGACATAAACTCTGACCTCCGGGGACATGCATTCCAACAGCTGCTCAGAGAGTATGAGGCATGCTAGGCCATCAAAAGTCTCTGGCAATTGGCTGAGGGCGTGCCACCTGACAAGGTACTTGTCCAACCTTTCGCAGAGGTTGCCGTAGGTCTCTCTGCGTTCGAGGCGGGAACTTCTGAACTTTTTGTGGTAGGCCTCGGCGGTCAGCTCGAACTGGACGAGTAGCGCCTGTTTGAGGGCTGGGTAGTCCTCTCGCCGGCCGGAGGGAAGTTTGGAGTAAACCTCGTAGGCTTTGCCTCGGAGGCATTGGGATAGCCGGAAGCACCATTTCTCCTCTGGCAGACCGTAGAAGCGTGCTACTTCCTCAAATCGGACAAGATAAACTTCGATGTTCTCTGTCTTGTCGTCGAAATGCTCCATTGGCATGTGGGGTAGACCGTTCAAGGAACTTTGAAAGGATGCTGGGCTAGCCGGGCGAGACTCAGAAGAAGCCTGGCGGGCGGCCTCGTTCTCTTTGTCCGCGGCTATCTTTTCTCTCGCTGTTATTTCTTTCTCCTTCTCCCTCAGAGTTATTTCCTTTTCTCGCTCGGTGGCTTCTTTTTCTTTAGCTATAGCTATTTCAGCTTCCTTTCTTTCTCTTTCTTTCGCAATAGCTATTTCAGCTTCCTTTCTTTCTCTTTCTTTAGCTGTCTCTGTTTCCCTTCTCTCCCTTTCCATAGCTATTTCATGCTCCCTTGCTAATCTCCTTTCTTCCTTTTCGTCTTCCTTTCTTTTTTCTTCCTTTTCGTCTTCCTGTCTTCTCAACGCCTCATATTGTGCTCTCACATATTCTTTCCGTTCTGCCTCATCGTCAAATATGGTGGCTGCGAAATCCTTCAATTCAGCTAGTTTCTGCTTCATGTCAGAGTCCGCTTTCGAGCGTGTGCCGCTGGCCATAATGATGAGGGGTGGGAGATGAGAGGTACTAGGATGATGGAGGGGCAGATAGAATGGATAATAGGATTGAGCTAGAATTAAAGAAAGTGGGTTAGCGAAAGTGAGTCGCTGGTTATAGGAAAGAGTGCAAAAGGAATGTGGTGTCTGCCTATGTTAATCACAAGTTCCTGCAATGAAATATTACAAATAAAATGCAATAATAGTATAAATAAAATATGACAGAAGTGACACTCTTGATAATGCGAAGTGATGATACTTATAAATATTTAAAGAAAAAAAATATTGATAGGAATTTTAGTTATTGCCGCCTGTTCGTGCCTGCTGTACTAATGGGTTAAATGCCGGACGGGCTCGCCATAATGTGACAGGTGGGGAAATGTGACGTGTGTTTGGCACGTTTTATGTCTAGGGGATGATTATTTTTAAAGCTATCACACCCCCCACTTATCAGCATATGAATCGGGAGCAGACACGCAACGAGACGAAGCAATGAATGATAGATACAAAAGTTAAAATAAAGAATATTTATTTACATAAATATACATATAAGGATAAAAAGGGGGAGGGTTTGCATCTATCTCTAGTAAATACTATGTTTGATCATCACTCTTGCACCTAATAAGAGAGTATGTCACTTTGTCCTCTGACTTAGCTGGTATTCCTGTTGATGTCGCAGCTGGCTGTGTCCTGGCTTGAGGTTCTGCAGCTGGGGGTGGCGCTCTAGCGGATAGAGGGACGCCGGTGATATAGTTCTTGTGGAGTCTCAATCCCCAAAATCTAATATCTGTAGTGGGCACAGTAGGGCGGGTGGCCGGCTACCGTGGGCACAAGGTTACTGCGGGCAGAGCTGATCTGCCGTAGGCAGCGTAGTTGACAGGATATGTCCAGTGAGTTGCAGAGGGTTGGCGTAGCTATGACGTCTCACACAGACCGGAATCTATAGGGACGTCGCACCTAGTGGCTTGACAGGTGGGCTGTCGAATAGGCGGGCAATGCCGATAGCGCCAAGTGGTAGAGTTGAGTAGATCTCAGTAGGCAAGTGCAGCGCTGAATAGCACTAAACACATATGCAGTAGTTGAGTGGCGTCGAGTAGACACTGAACAGCAAATAGCAAATAAATAGGCAGGCATCTCTTGATAGCAAATAGGTGATTAATCCAATAGATAAAAGGCAATAGGTGATTCTTGGTAGCAAATACAGTGCTGAATAGCACTAAGCACCTAAATAGGCCAGTAGGCAAATAGGCAGGTAAGTAATCCGATAAATAGGCAATAGGCAGACACCTGAGGGAGGCTGCGGATAAATAAAGACAAGTTAGGACATGTCTCTCATACATCTTATCGATGCCCTCGACTGAGGTGCATTCGTCAGATTGGTAAAATTGCTTTAGAGCATAATTGGGAGAAGATGACAAATGGGGTTTGGAATAATAGATGGCTGATAGTAGCAATATAGAAATGTACATAAAAGGGGAAATAATAATATGAGAATGTACATAGAAGGGGAAATAATAGTCTCAAATAAACAACACAGGTGGATAGAGAAAGAAAAAGGGGGGGGGGTTGAATTGGGCGATGGTCAGCGACCCAGATGATTGTTTACATATGACCGTGGGTCGAGAACAATGGAGCGTGCTTGAATGTCCCTTCAAGCGGCGCAATTCTCCTTAGAGTAAAATGAGTAAAGGGGAGAGAATTCATATATCTTCTCTAAACGCAGTATCAGTGCGCTAGTAAAATTATCAAGGCGGTCAACCGAGATAAAGGAAGTAGACTAAGATGTACAAATATATACATGGTTGCATCAACGATCAATTGAGCAACGTAGCATTAATAGATTAATGCGATACATAAATAAATACATAGGACATGTTTATGTTCTCTACTTACGCCAGTGAGAAATACACAATGCACTAATTAAATATAAATGAACTAATAAAATACACATGATAATATCCAATGGAAATATACAAAAGTAATTAAGATGGAACTTGTGATTAAGTTCGGCTTACCACCAGGTATTCCTCTAGGAGAAAGAATAAGTGATATAGTCCAGACTCGATAGCTCAGCTCGAATGAGAAAGAGAGGGTGATTTGAGTTGGTTTACTATATATATATATGCCTGAAAAGTGTGGTCGGACACCGGAAATGTCCTAGGCTTAGCATTATCTTACACGTGGGTGGAGTAGACTTGAGCCGCACCTTGGAGTATCACGCGGTGCGTTGACCAGGGTAATCTCTTAGATCAGAGAGAGACGTGAGAGATGGGGGGGGGGGGGGGAGAAGGATTAGCTTGCATTCAAACCAAGGTGGGGTCAACCGCGACCGTCCTTCAGACATCCGGCGGGCAAGACAAAAGAGATTGTGTGTCTACCTTTCCCCGATCAAGGGCAGATAAATGAAAGGACGCGCCTTAGCTATCTCCAAGGTGGTCAACTAAGTCTAGCCTGGAGAGAAAAAGGTGGCGCGGGTGAATGATTTAGGGGTAGGATGGACAAATAATTAAAATAAAATAAATAAATAAGGAAAAATAATAATTAATGCTGTGATAATTTAGAGTGACTCTGACAGCGAGTTTTTGACTTGTCACAGTTTTCTAAAAGCAAACCGTTTAATTTATAAAATTAATTATGCAAGCGATTTTTTCATAAAAATACACCAATTCTAAAACAATTACGTAAATGTAAGGGAGGCAATGTTACAATATGCTAACAAAGATGGACAATTTTTGTGTATTTTCAGTATCACTAAGTCAAATATATTTTTAAAATGTACAGGAAATGTTTACAACAAATACAAATAATAGTTAAAGACGTTTTTTCTGGTCAACTAGCTGCTAAAATTAAAAGAAAACATTTCTGTTTGTTTATAAAGGCTAATAATGCACTTTGTATGTAAATATCACGCACATTTTTTTAAATGGACTTTTTATGCAGCGATTTTCGTGCAGTAGCGTAACGTCGCAACATGATCAGGTGCTAAACCAATTCCTTAAACTTTTTTTAAAAATCAGATTTTATTTATTTTTTGTTTAGTGCCCCCATCCGAATAAAAGAAGCTTATTTTTGTGCGTTTTGTCTGTTGGTCGGTCTGTCCGTCACGATTAGATTTAAAAAACTAGAACTCTAAAAGCTATTGAAAATCTGATTTACCCTTTAATGTTCCTCCCATAACATCTCAATAGTTTTAAGTATCTAAAATTGATTGTTCCGGATTTTTTTGTGCAAAACTAATCAACGCCAACAAATGTTTGTTTGCTCTTCTAACTTATATTACATTCAATTTCCATGCTTAAACGTTGCAAAAACACATTATCAATAATATGTTGTTCCGTTTTTTATGTAAATAGCATATTAATGCTAAATCATAATCTCTATACTGACTTATATTTCATTAAGTGTAAAAATGTTCCGGATATTGTTTTATAAAACATGAATTATGCCTAATGATTGTTTGAAATCGCATAAGGCTTTTAAAAAAAGTAATTTACTAGAATTGATTACTGAAAATTACTTTTTAGACATTTAATTTTCTTGTAAAACATAACATAGAAGTTTTGTAATCGATAAAGAAAGTTCCGGATTTTGTTTCTTACAAATCGTCGCCAGAAATTTCCGAATTTATTTAAAAATCTACTAACGCCAAATAATTGTTTGAACTCCCTCTTCTAATTAATAAACAAATAATCTTCTCATTTACGAAATAATGTTTTTACGGATTTTTATGAAAAATATTTTAACTCACTACTCTCTTACAGTACATTTAACTTTCTACCTAAAACATTAAAAAATCTAATTATCGTTAATATTATGTTCCGATTTTTAAGGAAAACAGAATCCAAACACCAAAGTAAGGTATGAAAATCTCTCCACGTGGCTGTAGTACATCTAATTTTTATACGAGACCATCCAAAAAATTTAATTAACGGTATTACATTTATCTGAAATTCTCTTTTTCTTTTACTATTTATACAAACATCCGGAACAATCTATTATATAAACTTTTCAATTGTGTTCATACCTAAAAATCATTGCGATGTTTTGAAACGTAAAATAAAGGTTAATCAATTTTTAATAACTTTTAGTTGTTTTTGTTTATATCAAGATAACGGACAGACCGACTGACAGACAAAACGCAAAAACAATGTGGCTTTGATACTTTTTAAATAATATCTATTAGAACTCAGTGCACCAATGTCTATGAACCCTCGTTAAATATCTCGTGTAAATAAAGACATTTTTTTTTATGGTACCGGTACTAGCCTATTGTGAGGTAATGGAATTTTTTTTCTTTGAATGGACTCTTTAAATGTAATGTTAAAAGAACGCACTCGGTGCACCAATGTCTATTAACCCTCGAAAAAATTGCTTGTATTAATGAAAACATATTTTAGTCTAACTAAGCCGTGTGACGTAGTGTTTTTTTTTTCCTTTGACGTCACATGGAATGAATTCTTTAAATGAAATGCTAAAAGAACGCACTCGGTGCACCAATGTCTATGAACACTCGAGAAATGGCTCGTGTTGATAAAGGTGATTTTTATTCTAGCTAGGCCGTGTGACGTAGTGTTTTTTTTTCCTTTGACGTCATATGGAATGAATTCTTTAAATGAAATGCTTAAAGAACGCACTCGGTGCACCAAAGTCTATGAACACTCGATAAATGGCTCTTATAGATGAAGGCGATTTTTAGTCTAGCTAGGCCGTGTGACGTAGTGTTTTTTTTTCCCTCTGACGTTATATGGAATTAATTCTTCAAATGAAATGAAAAAAGAACTCGGTATAGTAATGTTTATTAAGCCTCGTTATGTGACTCGCGTTTAAAAAAGGAATGATATCTTGATTTAGATCTAATCTAGATTTTTTAAACTAGATCTAGATTTTTATTACAGTATATCTAGATCTGGATTTATATTCTAATTAAAATTATTTTAGAGTCTAGATCTAGAATTTCTAGATCTAGTTTAGACTAAAATAGACTAGATTAAGATGTAGAATTTCAATTTCTAAACTTAAAGTGTAAAAAAAAAAGTGTAGATTTTCATTTCCAAACGTTTTGATCAATATTGTAATGTTTTAATATACTAAAACTAATCTACTATTTTTTTTATTAAATTTAAATTTAAATTTACGGCAAATGAATCTTTGAAACATTATTACTTTTGACCATCGGATGGCTGCCTGGTCGTGCGGTTTGCGCGCTGGACTGTCGTTCAGATTTATGGATGGCCCAGGGTTCAAACCCTGCCCGCTCCCATCCCCCGTCGTCCTGCGGGAGGTTTGGACTAGGAAGTAATTATCTTCAACTCTGAAGGAACATCCGAAACGTGTAAAACATTTTACATCAAAATTAAATCACCTCTTGAATATTATTTGCAAATATGCAGATCCGACAGGGATCCGACTTCGACGGGGGCCGCCTCTGAGTTTGTGTAACACAAACTCTCTTTGTAATCTTGTTTAATACTTTCTTTCTCATAATGACCAAGCAGGGACACAGAGTTGAAAGTTGACACTTCACTAACTTCACTAAGAAGTGTTTGTGTGGGCCATGTTCCGGACACTCGATGCAATCTAGACAATGGCTGTGATGAAGACATTCCATTGTCTGTGTACACATCGATTCGGACACTACACTTTACTTTTGGAAAAAGTCATATATTGACACACGTTCTTTTCATGTCTGTACGTTGTCTACATGTCCCTCAATTGTAATGCCTGGTCACATGGTAATGAGGCTGTAGCAAGCTGTGGCATGTTCAAATCAGAGTGTTTTAATAGTCTATCAATAATACATACATACTCAAATTAGGCTTGTCAAACTGGGATCAAACCGAGAGTTGCCATTAAAAAAAGTTAAAGTTCCCCTTATAGACCTTGTGATCTATAATGCAGATAATGTAAAGGGCATCTGTTTCTGTGGTCCACGGTTAACGAGTGTGTCATGTGGCCAGCACAACGACCAACCGCCTTTACTTTCCGCTATTAATGTCAAGTACCCATTAGAGCTGGGTTGACTCATAAGCGCCAAAGATCCCGAAGCAAAAAAAACCTAGTCTTCACCAGGATTCGAACCCGGGACCTCGGAAGCCAAGCCCTTTACCGCTCAGCCACCGCGCCTCCAAGAATAGCCAGCAGTGCATGTTATTTATAAAGCTGCAAACTAATATTTAAAAAAAGGTAGGGGTATAAAGGGAGCCAAATTTCATTCCTGCTTTGTAGTTGCCCAGTTCTATACGGTCGTGAAAGTTGAGCACTGAACGCTGAGGTTGAAAGAAGAATTCAAGCCTTAGAGAGTAAATGCTACAGAGAACTGTTGGGTATCAGATACCAAGAAAAGAAGACAAACGAGTTTATACTGTTACAAGTCAAGACTGGCTGACAAAAAGGAAGAGCTCCTCAGTACTGTGAAGAGACAAAAGCTGAGCTGGTTTGGTCATTGTGTAAGACATGACTCAGTAGCTTAGCTGCTAAAGTCATCCTTCAAGATACAGTGGAGGGAGCACTAAGGAAGGGTCGTCCGAAGAAAAGCTGGTTGGACGGTGTAAAAGAATGGGCCGGCCTCTCTCTTGATATCGTACGAAGAACAGATGCTGGCCTGGAAAAATGGATTCGCGTAACCAATTCCGTCCATTTTCTTGAAATGTCTCTCCAAATTGCAATGCTATTTTAGTCAATTACTCCATATCATTATCCATTGTTTGCTAACCATTGTTAAAAAGCAAATTTGAAACTTTATGGCCAAATCACTAGGTCTTCAAGGCTCGCAAAGACCTTTCTTCTGAGAACAGTTCCAGGAAGGAGGAGGCAGACAGAGAAAGCGAATGAAGTATTGTCATTGTAAGAGATTACATCCAAGGCAAAAGACAGAATTGTTAACAGATCATGTGTGATGCCCGAACGGTTCAACAAACAAAGAGACAAAACTTGAGTTTCCCATTCGTCTGTGTGATACAATGCTATTTTATAATGCTCACACTTCTTTGTTCAGCTGTCTTATTTTACCTACAGAATTGAGCACTCTGAAAAAAATAATTTAAAGTTATATAAAAAACTTAATATTCTTGTGACCGCTTTACGAATGCTATACAAGTGGTGGCTGGTTAGCCTATCCATACTATTACAAGGTTCTATGTCTGTTATAGAAGCATCATAAAGTTCACGGAAAAAATAATAAACACGGTTATTTTTTTTTTTAGTTGACAAAATAACAGCCCGTATTTTATCCTTCGTATGTACATGCCGTATTTCAAAACTGTTTATATAGCATTCATTTGATGGGCCGCATGATACACACAAAGGGTCGCACTGACCTCCTGGTGCCACACGTCTCACAAGACACATCAGTTGACATGTCTGAAAGGTACTGAGACTGACGCCTGTCAGCGTGAAGGACTGTCATTCTATTAGAGAGAGAAGGATGGGCTGGTGCTGAAAGGTCTTTGCGCTCTCTGTTAAAATAGTAACACATTGTAGAGTTGGGTCTCTGGTTGAGAGTGTTCTTTCAGTTTCTTCGTATTTTATAGACTAACAGGTTAGCATTGCGTAATGTGTTCTTTCAGTAACTCGTTAGACTAACAACATTACATTGCGTAATTTGTTCTTTCAGTAACTCGTTAGACTAACAATATTACATATTAGACTAACAACATTACATTGCGTAATGTGTTATTCCAGTAACTCGTTAGACTAACAATATTACATTGCGTAATTTGTTATTCCAGTAACTCGTTAGACTAACAATATTACATTGCGTAATATGTTATTCCAGTAACTTGTTAGACTAACAATATTACATTGCGTAATGTGTTCTTTTAGTAACTTGTTAGACTAACAACATTACATTGCGTAATTTGTTCTTCCAGTACCTTGTTAGACTAACAACATTGCATTGCGTAATTTGTTCTTCCAGTAACTCGTTAGACTCCGTTAGACTAACAATATTACATTGCGTAATATGTTATTCCAGTAACTTGTTAGACTAACAATATTACATTGCGTAATGTGTTCTTTTAGTAACTTGTTAGACTAACAACATTACATTGCGTAATTTGTTCTTCCAGTACCTTGTTAGACTAACAACATTGCATTGCGTAATTTGTTCTTCCAGTAACTCGTTAGACTCCGTTAGACTAACAATATTACATTGCGTAATTTGTTCTTCCAGTAACTCGTTAGACTAACAACAGTTAGTCTAACGAGTTAGTCTAACGAGTTAGTCAGTTAACAACCGTCCTCTTGCAGTTTTGAAATCCTCAATGGACTAAGAAATCTCACTGTGTTATTCAACTCACATAAACACACACGCTCATCTAGATAGATACACGATCAAAAAAAAAAAAATTCCTAACTATTATTTTGTTATGTTTTAGGGGACAAAATCGATGGTTTGTCTAGAGACTGTTTCGTAAGGAACCGAATCTAGACGTACTACGTCCTTATGCTGAAGTGTTCTATTCTATAGCCAATCTCTTCCACCTTTTTGTTTCGTGATTTATCACTGATGACATTTGTCAACAACTTTACAATATCAATAATAAGTATGATGTACCGAGAATGCAGATTATTCCTAAGTTGGTGTTAGATTGTAGTAACGGCCTAAAATTGTAATCATCTTATTTGATTATCTTCTCACGGGTTTTGTTAACAATGAGATACATTTCCACTGGCAAAGAAAAACATAGCGATACATTTCCACTGGCAAGGAAAAACATAGCGATACATTTCCACTGGCAAAGAAAAACATAGCGATACATTTCCACTGGCAAAGAAAAACATAGCGATACATTTCCACTGGCAAAGAAAAACATAGCGATACATTTCCATTGGCAAAGAAAAACATAGCGATACATTTCCACTGGCAAAGAAAAACATAGCGATACATTTCCATTGGCAAAAAAACAAACATAGCGATACATTTCCATTGGCAAAGAAAAACATAGCAATACATTTCCATTGGCAAAGAAAAACATAGCGATACATTTCCACTGGCAAAGAAAAACATAGCGAAATCTGCAACCTTTCTTGTCAATCGTTAAATAAGAGTTCTGATGCAAACATAATCTAGTCATCTCATACTTGGCCAGGCCTTCAACTTGGCTGAGGGGAAAGGTCGATAGAGCTTGGCAACATCATTCCTTAAAGGTCTTCCTGACCTCCTACTTTTCAACTTGACTAGTCACCTGGAACGTAAATGTAACGTACATGTAGAGGTAATGAAACAGCAGGACATGAAATGGTCAAGGTCAACTCTCACATTAAAACAAGGATCACAATGCTGTGCGTGAGTAGCATTAATTCCTGCTCATGATCTCTACAGGCTGTTGTTTCTATTTTTGTTCTGTTTCCTTTGTGCTTTCACTATGTCAAGATAAGTACTACTCTTCATTAAAAAAAAAGGAAAAAAAGCTCTCTACCAAAGCGCATTTTGTCTTTTCACAACCCCTATTGTTAGTTCACACTGTCTTCTTAATCAAAAGGTGAAGAGATGGTGGTTAAAGCATTGAAGTCTCATGTACACAATTGAATTATTTCAAGCTGAAATTTTTCACATAGAAGTATGGCAGGATAGAGAGGTTAATAGAACGCCGCGTAAATAACGCGATTGTCCTGGATTCGATCCCAATACTAACCTTTCTTTCTTTTTAATATTTCAATGACAAAATTATGAATGCTTAGTATTACTCTATTATTTGAACATAAAGTAGAAATTGATTTACAAAATGTATAGAATACTTATTTTCTTCACAGTTTTTTACCCATATTAGTATTAATAGACTTTCATACTTCAGACTTTTTTTTTAAAGTGAAGGTTTCAATATTTCTTTTGGAAAACATCTAAAAAAAAATAAGGAGATGAAATTTGTGTAGTTAAAATAAAATTGTAGTTTAATAAATCAACACCTCAAGACATTTGAAAAATACGTTTTTCACGTAGACAGAAATTTAAAGTAGGTTCTTTTTGTGTCTGTGATGTTTTTAACATTTTATTATAATCGTTACCATGAGCATTCTTTCACTGGCCATGCCATGATCGAGCTGACTTGTAGAAGGGAAAGCGTAGTCTTGTTAAATGAGGAATTTTCTGGTGATGTGGATGTCTGCAGAAACACCGTCCTCTTACAGGTTAAAAAATGCCCCATTGTGCCCTTGCTATATATATGGCAGCTGATGTTAAGGTCATCTGTTTCTTTGGCCAATGAGCAGGGTCTCATATGGCCAGCATAGCGGCCAACCACCTTTACTTTCCCCAACTAAGGGAAGGTACACATTAGAATTGACTGGACTCAGGGCCGCCCTGAAAAATCCCTAAGAAAGTCAAAATTCCTGTCTTCATGGAGATTCGAACCCAGGAATCTAGGTTCGGAAGCCAAGCGCTAACAACCCAGCCACCGCACCTCATCCCTCTTGTAACTTAAATCATTAATTATGTTCAGGGGCCTGGAAGATATCTGCCAGATTATTTGTCACTTGTTCTTTGTCTTTCATTTTATCATCTTATATCCTCTTGTATTATTATTACTATTATTTATTATTATTATTTATTATTTAAAAAGAAAAAAAAAATTTTTAGTCCCCGTGTCTATTGAAAAACTTTGGTTTGGTCAATAATAGAATAGGCATCCTCTGTTTGGGACCCCTCAACATTAAGAAACTTTGGTTTGGTCAATAATAGAATAGGCATCCTCTGTTTGGGACCCCTCAACATTAAGAAAATTTTGGTTTGGTCAATAATAGAATAGACAACCTCTGTTTGGGACCCCTCAACATTAAGAAACTTTGGTTTGGTCAATAATAGAATAGGCACCCTCTGTTTGGGACCCCTCAACATTAAGAAACTTTGGTTTGGTCAATAATAGAATAGGCATCCTCTGTTTGGGACCCCTCAACATTAAGAAAATTTGGTTTGGTCAATAATAGAATAGGTATCCTCTGTTTGGGACCCCTCAACATTAAGAAACTTTGGTTTGGTCAATAATAGAATAGGCACCCTCTGTTTGGGACCCCTCAACATTAAGAAACTTTGGTTTGGTCAATAATAGAATAGGCATCCTCTGTTCGGGACCCCTCAACATTAAGAAACTTTGGTTTGGTCAATAATAGAATAGGCATCCTCTGTTTGGGACCCCTCAACATTGAGAAACTTTGGTTTGGTCAATAAAAGAATAGGTATCCTCTGTTTGGGACCCCTCAACATTAAGAAACTGGAACATACACAAAATAGAGCAGTGAAATTCATAAAAAAAGAATATTATATTCACATTTGATTAGAATAACACCTTTAGTAAAATCAATAAATTTAGAAAGCCTCCAAGATAGCAGACTTAAAAGTAAAGTAGCAATTATACATAAATCATTAAACCATAATCTTCAGATAAAAAAAATACTCAGAAGGACACATAGATAAAGGCATATTTCTTGTTCCATATGCTAAGACAAAGTTGTACGAATGCTCCTATTACAGCATGGAAAGAGTGGTCTGAGTCAGCCAGTAAAACCAGTGGCTTGGCAGAATGTCATTGATTTACCTAGGGGCACGCATAGGACGTAATCATCTTCTTTATTGAAGTAACGTCTGTATTTCATAAGATACGATTTTGTCAAAGATTTACATGTTTTTATTAGTTTACCTAATAAGTAATAAAATATGCACCTCCTATTGTATGTACTGTGAAAAGCAGTCACCTACCAACTCTTTTCTTTTAACTGGAAAACTGAACTGACTGTAACGGACTTTAGACATGTATTGTGTTTGGCATGTCGCTAATGAAAGGTTGTTTTCATTTGCTTCTCTCCAGGCTTATGGCTCTCGGGATTGTGAGAGGGATCGTTGATTTCACGTCTCCAGAAGAGTGCACCGTCAATTTGCGTGACCTCATCCTGGGCTACATAATCATTGTTTCCTTCTGCATCATTCTCGAGGTGTGCATCGCGTTTGTTAGCACCAGAGGAAGTATACTCACGCAGACACCGAGAGCTAGCATAGAGTACTTGTTGTATGGACGATACGGTGAGTTGCCTTGTTTTAGCCATAAGGACTGATCTAATGACTTGGTAATAGGTACATTTTGACAAATGAGGTTTAATGTCTTGATGCAAATAATGTCGAAGGAAGAAAAAGTTCCCCTTTCATACCATGCGGCAGATGATGTTAAGGTCATATGTTTCTGTTTCATAGGTTAACGAGCAGGGTGTCATGTGGCTAGCACAAAGACCAACCGTCTTTATTTTCCCCAACTGAGGTCCTGTACTCATTAGAGTTGGGTGGAATCAGGGGCGCCCTAAAAATCCCGAATTTCAAAACTGCACCGAGATTTGATCCCAGGACCCCAGGTTCGGAAGCCAAGCGCTTAACCACTCAGTCACTGCACCCCCAAGGTCTAAGAAAGGCTTGAAAAAAAAGGTAGGCTATAGTTAGCATGGCTATGTAACGGTAATGGACAAATAGGCAGTTCACTAACTCAAGACAGAATCTTTTTTCAAATTAAATTCTGTATTTCCTAGTTTTAAACATGAGTAAAACTAGGATGTTATAATTAGTCAAAAAAACTAAAATTGTAAAGTAGTATCTATTTATAGGCGCCGTGGCTGAGCGGTAAAGAGCTTGGCTTCTGAACCGGGGACCCGGGTTTGAATCCTGGTGAAGACTGGGATTTTTAATTTTGGGATCTTCGGGTGCCTCTGAGCCTACCCAGCTCTAATGGGTACTTGACATTAGTTAGGGAAAGTAAACGCGGTTGGTCGCTGTACTGGCCACATGATACCTTCGTTAACTGTTGGCCACAGAAACAGGATGACCTTTACATCACCCTATAGACCACAAGATCTGAAAGTTGAACTTTTTTTTTTTTAATCTAGTGTCGGGTCCTCCCCTCCCCGAGGGGTCAATCTTTTCGGTCCGGCCCTTCCCCTCCCTGTGCGAATTACGTTCAAGGCTTGCATAAGAAATTGAATATAACCTTGAGATGAGCTCTGAAATGCATGCCTGTGCTCTTTACATTCATGTAAACATTGTTCCTTTATCACAAGTCTACTTTAGGATATTACCATCTATTATAGAGGCACGCCTGAGATCGTGTCTCGCAAACAAACTTGTACAAGAAAAGTTAAACTAATTCGTTCATCCACGAGTGAAATATCAACGCTGGTATTTTTATAAACAATGATGTTGAAAATGAAACTCCTCCCGAATTAAAAATCTGATTCCATTTGCTTGTTTTCGAGTCCAAAGATTGAGGAGGAGTGTAGTATTTCACTTTATTACACGGACCTACCTGTGACACTATAAACAGCCGCGCCATTTTTATATCCAAGATAGTATCAAATTCAGACTGTCGGTTTGAAACAAGTGTACTTTTTCTTACGCGTGACTTTGTTATCCCAAAGATGTTTTTTTTTTAGACATTGTTATGAAATAATGCGTTATTATAATGTGGTATATGTTTCACATTATTTCTACATAGTGTAATTTAATTCTCTAAGTAGAAATCCCGAAAACACACATTATTAACACACTAAGAAATACAGAATCTAATAAGATAAAATGAAAGATTCCCAAAAGTATTGAACACAAAGCTTGAAACTTATTAACTGAATGATATAAACTTGTCTCCTCTTTTATAGGTGTTGAAAGTAGAAACAGGAAATAGAGTACAATTTTTCATCTCTAGATAATTCCCTTTCATTCTCAAATCTTCTGTTTAAAAACTTAAATGTTCGCGAAAAACATGTGTATGGAAACCTCCTGTTTACACTTCTCTTGACACCTTGGCGCTTACACCACGTGATAATAGTCATGTCAAAACTATTTAAATAGATATAGTCTCTATTCGAAATGCTACTATGCTAAGTGGACTATATGACCAGTTCGATATTCAAGCTATGACCATGTCACATGGACGTGAATCCAAAGGTACAACTTCATAATACAATTTGAAATTTGGAAACGAATCTTGTAATACATTCAATGACTAATCACTTTCTATAGGCCGCCAACAACCATCTTGTTCAGGATGTCTTTGAGGAGAAGCGCCTTCTGATCCTAAGGCAAAGTGTTCCGATTTCTCTTATTGAATTTCAGTAGCAATTAGTTTCCGGGATGAGGCGCTAGCCCCACGCCAGACTTTTTTTTTTATTCTGACTTGGCACGGGTGGATCGGTCTCGAGGGACCTTTCTGTTGAAGTGTTTTCATGGAATAGCCGGGAAAAAACTTTGTCTTTCTTTGGCATCACTAGGTCGATACTACCACGAGCTGTTTATACCACTATCTATAGAAGAGATTTGAATGCATCAAGTCTGTTGAAGTATGGGGCCATTGCAACTTAAAAGCTAACAGTGATCATTTGATTGCAGTGTGGAATCCCTCGTTTTCTTCTAACCTATACAGATATTTAATAGCCACACACTTAGTGTTAAAAAAGGGGTCTGGCGATTTTTATTAAGTTACTTTCACTGATAGGGTAACGAGTTGAACAATGAGGCACGAAACACGGCCCGCGGGACCTATCCGGACAATGATGAGGTACTATCTGGTCATTCGATACCATCTTCCCACAGTGCATAATGAAGCCAAAGTGAATGATTGGACTCGAGGATCTTTTTGAGGTGATGCGGCCGAATTAAAGTTGGCACCATTCGTGTAGAATGATATGAATAGCTGGATCTATAGTGATATCAATAGCTGGATCTATAATGACATGAATAGCTGAATCTATAATGATATGGGTAGCTGAATCTTCAATTATATAAATAGCTGGATGAATAATGATATCAAGAGCTGGATGTGCAATGATACGAATAGTTGAAATGCACCAAGATACCTGTGTGTAGTCGCTGAATGAACTCTTTATGTTGTCTGTTGTATTTATGTGTATTTTTCTGTTGTGTTGTCTTTATATGAGAAACGAGTCCTTGTAATCACAACAAATTTCCGTAAGGATCAATAAAGCAGTCTTAGTCTTAGTCTTAGTTTTAGTTCGATCTATAATGATACTAAATGATACGAATAGCCTGATCTATAATGATACTATTGCAAGATTGCACTCAGCTTACTTTGCGTCAACACCTCTTTTTGAAAAAAAGCCGCTTGCCATTGCCCAAATGTTAAAAATGCATCTTTTGAGTTAACAATAGGAACTAGATCTCGGCCATGACCTTTCCTTGTTTCTAACGTATACTCGTAACGTAACAGTTTTTCATGAAAGAGAGGACACCGAACGAATTGATCGCCCGCGGATGTTCTCACACTAGACAAGTACAAAATGAGTTGGTCACATTGACACTAGTCGCGTCTGTTTCCGCCCCCCCCCCCCAATGGATCTACTATCAACCTATCAATCTTTGAAAGCTAGTATCGGTCATCACGCTCACATATGAAACACTTGGCATCAGTGGACTCGAGTACGCTTTAAGTATTGTTAACTATATGGACATTATTATAGAGGGTCATTTTCCCAGCCTTCAACACTTTGTCAAGTTAAAACGATTTCTCGATGTCATAAATGAAAGCTATCATTGGAACTAATTGAGCTTTTCATCTCTCTTTAAGTGCTTCAACTCACAACTCAAGTATGTTACGTTGTTACAAATGGATGAGCTAGATCTTGGTTGTGATATTGACTATATACAGAATGCTGATATTACGCTGAATATTTACGTCCAGCGATATATACTTTAAGGCTCTCGGGGCTCGCAAAGAACAACCTTTAGGGAACAGTACCAGGAAAAAGAAGAAGAGGCAGACATAGAAAACGATAGGAAGATAACATAAAAGAATGGACAGGCCTGTCATTGAAAGAGATTCTATTCAAGGTGAAATACAGAGAGGAATGGAGAAAAATGGTCGACAGATCATTACTTTGTATACACACCTAGCTGATATATTACTTAGAAACTTCCATCTGATGTTAAATGCAGTACATACCACTAACTTCTCTTGCATTGTGGATTTGCCTCCCATTGATATTGGGAATAGCGAAATTTATTGGCCCTAAAAAAAATTCTGTATTAAATCTATTGACATAAATTTCTTGATGGCTAATCAGTGCAGGCCTTTACAAACTAATCTGTGGGAAACGCCACCATCGATTCAGCGAGCATAGTTGATAATAGCAGTAGCTCTCTCTCTAGCTACTTCGTTTGTATTGCTAACTTGTGAACCATTTAAAAACATCTCAATGGAGGTATCTATTTACATTTTTTAAAAAGTATTGAAAACAATGAATATACATTTTTTTTTAAATTTTGTTTAAATCAACTCCTACTTAATGAAGCTGACAGTGCTCTAGGAATTCTGCTTCTATTCATTTCTTGTAATACTTCGTAGTTGCAAATAGTCTTACCAGTGAGCTTCGAACAAACATGAATCTAGATCTAGTTGACTATTTGACATTAGACTATTTAAACAAGATAAACGTATAACATAAATACAATTTATGAATATAAAAACCCTCCTCTTATACAACTTAAAGAGCGTTTTTTTTCTCTTACTGACTAATGAATGTTTAAAAAATTCCCCCCCCCCCTCATCCTGAGAAAAAAAATCCTGGTTAAGCGAATAAATCAATCTATTAGGCTTTATACAATTCCAATGATTGGCATTCAGATCTTGACAGTGCGCAAAATGTTTCTACACATTAATTTCTTCATTTCTTTGAACACTTTATTAAAGACTAGGGCCTACATGCGGAAATATCCGAAGACGTAGTCTGTTCAAGATAAATATTTTCTAGTTCTCTATCCACATTCTAATTAATCTATTTTTAGAATGTGATCAATTATTATAACCAAACTAGAGTTTCCCTAGTGCGGCCAATGAGCTAGTAGGCTTATTTATTTCCCTAAGATATACACCAACTTTCAAATTTCTAGGAAAGTCGTAAGAGCCGTTTTCGAGATACGTGTCCAACCAGGTTTTTGAGGTTTCCGCCCTGAAGGTTTCAGGTTTTTAGTTTCTATGAGGACACAAAGAAACATTTGAGTCGATTGCGGGAATTCCCGCTAAAACCGTTTTCAAAAACAATTCTTTGACGTCATTCTGAACAACTTCATTAATGAAAAGACGTCATCGAAAGTTTGTTTAAAAGAATTAAATAATTCTGAAAAAATTATAACGTCAAATCAGTGTTTCACCGTGAATTTATTCACATAGATTCATACACTGTCGAACTTCTAGGAAAATCATTAGAGCCGTTTTCGAAATAGAAGGTTTCCAGCCATCTTTCTTCTCACATTTTTCACCCATGAACTTGGTAAGCTAAAAGTTGGCATTGAAAAAAAAAAAGGGAAAAAAAAGTGTATGTGTATGAAGCTAAGCAGTAGTTTCTTAACTCGACTTGGGTCCTAAAACTGCACCAGATGAGGGGGGGGGGGGTTGGTGATCGCGCTATGATAGAATTGAATCCTTGCATTCAAGCAGACTTGGTCGATGACAGAAAGGAACGGAGCTGTCGACCTTCATTTTCTGTGCCGATGTGATCGATGCTGTGTCCAATTGTTGAGCACCATGCCCCGCATTAGAATGCATCAATATATGGGTTGGGGGATGCAGGGTACACTCTCTTTTGTCTTGGTTCAACTGATAATACAAAAATGAAAATTAAAAAAAGAAAGCTTTTTTATGTAAACTGTTTTTTTTTTTTTTTTGGGGGGGGGTGACTCGTGTGGATGAATGACTTACATTAAAAATTAAATGTCATGACATTTATAGATTGCCTAGCATGCGGAACTATTTGTTGCAATGTCACTGGAAAGCTATCACATCTTGAACAATCAATACTTTTCCGTTCTAATCAATGATACGTTGTAATTAAACTGCTTGGTGTAGCCGGTGGGTAATATTATTTTATCAGTGCTTGGATCCGATGTCTTATCACACTCGTGTGTTTTACATATCAAATGAAAGAAAACAAATTTTATTAACTGAATGTTGTTACTTCTTCCCCCCTACTAGTTTTTAATTTATACCCCCCCCCCCTCCTTTCTTAAAAAAAAAACTTAGACCCCCCCCCTTTTTTTTTTTTCCCTCACCAGCTCTTCTTTGAATTTTGAAACCATCTATAGCCCGAGTTTGTTTCGATATGTTTACACCCGTGAATAGCTTGATCGATAGGAGTCCCGTATCGCGAGATCTCAGTGCAAATAGCCTGATGAGTAGAGCAGGCAGATAGGGTTCTGTTGAAAGTTTGGCGGGCCTTGTACCTACCTATCTCTGCTTTGAAATCTGGGAAGTCTCCCGCATGCCTTGGCATACTCAGATTCCAGTGATAACAGTTTGCGCCAGTAATATACCTAAGGCATAAGCTAACAAGCGTACGCTTTTTTATTTATTTTATTTGGATGTCCAAAATGCCTACGCGCTATTAAATGTCATCATGTCCTGTTAAATGTTTCAAAAAAAAAAAGGTGAATTTAAATCAAATATATTCAGGTTTTTAGTGGATTTGTTATATACATTATAAACATAGCTAAAACTCTGAAAGAAAAAAATGAATGGAAAAAAAAGGGTAAGCATCTTGTCCGTTGCTGTAAGAAGGTTTTAGATCAGTGTGTCCCACTGGCGGATCCAGGGGGGGGGGCGGTAGGGGCGATCGCCCCCCCCCACTCGGCGGACGAACTTTAGTATAGGATTCACACAATTTGTATACGAATTTATTACTTATGTTAAAAAAATATACTAATTATTTATATTTCAACCTATTTTTAGATTATTTCGCCCCCCTTCCTCTAGTATGTTGGCCGATTTGGTGGGGTCGGGAGGGGGCGATGGTATCAATCCCGCCCCCCCCCCCCCCCCTTAACTTTCGAGTGGGGGGGGGCCGGTCCCATTTATTGGTAGAAATCACAGCCTGCTAACAAAATCAATTAAATATCTATATCCTTGTAACTTGTTATTGATATTTTGACCGATCTTTATATTATGTTGTTCCCTGTTTGCCGATTGGTGGGG